>NW_027411644.1:73928838-74234070 GCF_047663935.1 Musca autumnalis
AATTGTTTTCTATAGAAAAAACCATACTCAGAGACCTGAGGATTTTTTTTCTATTGAGAAACCATCCTCAGGGACCCGATGACATTTTTTCTATATAGAAAAAACCGTCCTTAGGCACCTGAGGAAATTTTTCTATGAAAATAACCATCCTCATGGTCATTAGGAAATTGTTATAGACAAAAAAAGCATCCTCAGGCTACTGAGGTAATTTTTTTCTATAGAAACAAAGCGTTCTAAGGGATATTGGAAAATATTTTCTATAGAAAAAACCGTCCTCAGGGGCCTGATTCAATTTTTTCTATAGAAAAAACCGTCCTAAGGGACCTGAGGAATTTTTTTTCTATAGAAAAAACGTCCTTAGGGACCTGAGGAATTTTTTCTATAGAAAAAACCGTCCTCAGGGACCTCAGGAAAATTTTTCTAAAAACAACCGTCCTTAGGGACCTGAGGAATTTTTTTCTATAAAAAAACCGTCCTCAGGGACCTGAGGAAATTTTTTCTATAGAAAAAACCGTCCTCAGAGACGTGAGGAAATTTTTTCTATAGAAAATACCGTCCTCAGGTACCTGAGGAAATTTTTTCTATAGAAAAAACCGTCCTCAGGGACCTGAGGAAATTTTTTCTATAGAAAAACCGTCCTCAGGAACCTTAGGAAATTTTTTCTATAGAAAAACCGTCTCAGGGACCTGAGGGAATTTTTTCTATAGAAAAAAACCGTCCTCAGGGACCTGAGGGAATTTTTTCTATAGAAAAAACCGTCCTCAGGGACCTGAGGAAATTTTTTCTATAGAAAAAAACCGTCCTCAGGGACCTGAGGAAATTTTTTCTATAGAAAAAAACCGGTCCCTCAGGGACCTGAGGAAATTTTTTCTATAGAAAAAACCGTCCTGAGGTCCCTGAGGACGTTTTTTTTCTATAGAAAAACCCGTCCTCAGGGACCTGAGGAAATTTTTTCTATAGAAAAAACCCGTCCTCAGGGACCTGAGGAATTTTTTTCTATAGAAAAACCCGTCCTCAGGGACCTGAGGAAATTTTTTCTATAGAAAAAACCGTCCTCAGGGACCTGAGGAATTTTTTTCTATAGAAAAAACCGTCCTCAGGGACCTGAGGAAATTTTTTCTATAGAAAAAACCGTCCTCAGGGACCTGAGGAAATTTTTTCTATAGAAAAAACCGTCCTCAGGGACCTGAGGAAATTTTTCTATAGAAAAAACCGTCCTCAGGGACCTGAGGAAATTTTTTCTATAGAAAAAACCGTCTCAGGGACCTGAGGAAATTTTTTCTATAGAAAAAACCGTCCTCAGGGACCTGAGGAAATTTTTTCTATAGAAAAAACCGTCCTCAGGGACCTGAGGAAATTTTTTCTATAGAAAAAACCGTCCTCAGGGACCTGAGGAAATTTTTTCTATAGAAAAAACCGTCCTCAGGGACCTGAGGAAATTTTTTCTATAGAAAAAACCGTCCTCAGGGACCTGAGGAAATTTTTTCTATAGAAAAAACCGTCCTAAGGGACCTGAGGAAATTTTTTCTATAGAAAAAACCGTCCTCAGGGACATGAGGAAATTTTTTCTATAGAAAAAACCGTCCTCAGGGACCTGAGGAAATCTATGGAAAAAACCGTCCTCAGGGACCTGAGGAAATTTTTTCTAGAGAAAAAACTATGCTCAGGCAATTGAAGAAATTTATTCTAAAGAAAAAGCCATCCTCAGGCAACTGAGGAAATTTTTTTTATAGAAAAACCATGCTCAGGGACGTAAGGAAGTTTTTTCTATGGAAAAAACCATCCTCAGCGATCTGAGAAAATTTTTTTATGCAAAACACCATCCTCAGGGACCTGAGAAAATTTTTTCTATAGAAAAAACCATCCTCATGGACCAGAGGAAATTTTTATATAGAAAAGAAAACATCCCCAAGCTACTGAGGTTATTTTTTCTATAGATTAAACCATCATCAGACTACAGAGGAATTTTTTTTCTATAGAAAAAAAAACATCCTTTTTCTACTAAGGCAATTTTTGCTATAGAAAAAACCATCCTTTTTCTACTAAGGCAATTTTTCCTATAGAAAAAACCACCCTAATGAGGAATTTTTTTCTATAGAAAAACCATCCTCCGGGTCCTGAGGAAATTTGTCCTATACGAAAAAACCATCTTTATGTACCAAAGGAATTTTTGTATAGAAAAAACTATCCCCAGGGACTTGAGAATGTTTTTTTATAGAAAAAAACATCTTCTGTGACCTAAGGAATTTTTGTCTACAGAAAAAAACATCCTCAGGGACCTGAGAAATCGATTTCATAGTGACGGATGCATTGCCACAATAAGTATACGCATCGGTATATGCATTTGCAGTTTTCGACCTGTTTAAATTAAATTGTAATCAAAATATTGTATATGAGAACTTCTTTAAAAATTTATACAAACACCAAACTATTTCATTAATCTTGATCTCGCTGAAAATCATTTAAAAATAATAACCTGTCTTTATTCCTTTCCGCAACCATACTTCCACTGGCCATTATCTATGAAAATAATGGCTTCCTGTTAACCACAACACTTTGTCAACAGTAACAGAAACTGATACTAATGCCATCGAGTTGATATGCCGTTGCAGCAGTACCTGCAACCAGCGGATGATGCTGTTTGCATACTGCAAACTTGCTAATTATCGCACCACAATAATAAACACGTAAAAAGAACAAGAAAAATTTAAACTAAAACCAACAACTCATCCATCTTACGTTCTTAACTAGAACTCGGCGGAATCGTTTGTTTTGATTATCCTCAACCACCACATTCCGCCATTATAAACGTATCCGTAATATCTGTCGTTTCCTTAAGCGTACAGCAACAGTACAAACAACAACCGACACATTGCCCGGTTATACACAGCATTGTCCTCGTTGATGTTTTCTTTGACTGAGGAGTAGATAGTGAGCAATACCTGCAATGAGTTCTAACTGTAAATCGGCGTATGGCAGGAGGTAGAAAAAATACAACATTCCTTGGTCGGTAAAAGTAACACCAGATCATTTTTAACCAAGTATAAGGGTTACCAACACACATACACACGCTCTTACTCAAAGTAGTTGTCATGCTAATTATTAAGTTTAAAACGTGTTGCAAATTTCTTTACCCAGATTATAATAACGACAGAATTTATTCATAGAATTTTAGGTTCGTACACAGTAAAAAACATTAAAAACTGAGAACATGGACCTGAGGAAATTTTTTTCTATAAAAAGTCCACCGCACGGGCCTGAAGAAATTATTTTGAGGAAATTATTTTTATACAAAAAAACACACCTCAATGCATATGAGGAACATTTTTTCATTTTTTCTGTACGTAAAAACCCACCTCAGTGGAACTGAAGAAATTTTTTCTATACGAAAAAATACACCTCAGTGGAATAGAGGAAATTTTTTCTATAAGACAAACCACCACATCCTCAGGTTTTTGAGGTGTTCTGAGGAAATTGCTTCGAAAAAAGCAATATAAAAACTATTCTCAGGGTTATGCGGAATTTGTTTTTATACAAAAACCCACCCTCAGGGTTGTGAAGAAACTTTCTATAGCAAAACTCAGGGGCCTGAATTTTTCTATAAGAAAGAAAACCCACCTCAGTGCAACTGAGGGAATTTTTTCTATACGAAAAAACCCACCTCAGTGCAACTGAGGGAATTTTTTCTATACGAAAAAAACCCACCCCAGTGCAACTGAGGGAATTTTTTCTACACGAAAAAAACCCACCTCAGTACAACTGAGGGAATTTTTTCTATACGAAAAAAACCCACCTCAGTGCAACTGAGGGAATTTTTTAACTGGGGAAATTTTTTCTATACGAAAAAACCCACCTCAGTGCAACTGAGGGAATTTTTTCTATACGAAAAAAACCCACCTCAGTGCAACTGAGGGAATTTTTTCTATACGAAAAAAACCCACCTCAGTGCAACTGAGGGAATTTTTTCTATACGAAAAAAACCCACCTCAGTGCAACTGAGGGAATTTTTTCTATACGAAAAACCCCACCTCAGTGCAACTGAGGGAATTTTTTCTATACGAAAAAACCCACCTCAGTGCAACTGAGGAATTTTTTTTCTAGAAAAAAACCTGTTTCCCTGGGCCTGGGGAATTTTTTTTAAAGAAAATTCTGTCCTCGGAGACCTGAGGAAATTTTGTCTATTGAGAAATCTGTCCTCAGGGTCTATAGGGACTTGAGGAATTTTTTTCTATAGTTTTTTTTTTTTAATAGAAAAACCTATCTCACATAGCGGTTTTCTAAGTGTATTTAACGTGTCCCAATCTCAAACAGTATCTCATATATGGGAAGTTTGTCGCACCACCACTAGCGTTAAAACTTTAAAAAAGGTTCAACACATGATCTAAAGGTATAAATTATATCTAAATTCCACATAATATCATGCCCAAACGTGCATGTTTATGCATAAAAAAAGTGAAAAAAGTAAAACAAAAATTATGTGGAATAAAATCATAAAAAATGCATAACTCAAAAACTACGCGAACTCTTCCAAGAGAAGCAGCTATACAAAGTTGTATTTCCTGTAGTTCCAAGTGAAACTGAGGTACGTGTGTGTGTGTGAACTCGCGACAAGATCCCGCATTCCAGAGTTATAGCAGTGTTGCAATTAAAACTTACCGTCATTACCATAAATTTGGGCAACCAAAGTTATTAAGAATTTATTAAGGAAAAAATATAAATTAAAAATTTCGAAAAACGGTAAAGAGCACGAAATTGAAAAATATTTTTCGTTAGTGGGTGAAGTTTTAGTTTAATATAATGCATTGGTTAATTGGTAATTTTTTTTCTTCTAAAATATATCATTTTTGGCTTTTTATGTGCCTGAAAGTATGCACAATTTTATTGTGTGCCTCAAAGTATTCACCTTGAATTAAAAACATAGTTTTCCTTTAAGCTGTTAATAATGCCGAACCAAATTTGCTACAGTTTTTTAATTCCTAAAAATATTCCCATAATTCAATGCCACCTTAAAAGTATGCACTTACATTGTAAACAAATAACCTGGTATCTTATTAGCTCATATATCGCCTAAATCCCCACTTTAAACGTAAAATGTAATTCTTATTTTATAGATTGTTCCGTTTAAAGCGAATAATAACCTCACCGCACACTTATCCCCCCCCCCCCCCCCTGTAGCAATACCAATCTATCCGCTAGTTTGATGATGCCGTCAGAAGAATGTAACATACCCACACATACACAATTCTCTTTGTAAAGTTTTAAAGACCTTAGATCCGCAATATTATTAACACACCATATAATGATAAAACATTACACCCAGGATGCAGCATCAAAGCCAGAATAAGGCGAAGAAGTAGCGGGGTAAAATGTCAGGATTTCACTCTTGGCCGTACATGCTTTGCATATGTTCAGGGGTTATGTTTTGCGCTCCTCATCTGTGCGAAAAATTTGGTTTCCACATCCTTCGAGATTTGTATGAGTGTGTGTGCGTGTGCAATTTGTGCATTCCCCAGAGATGTGTTGTGCAGTTAACTTAAAACTTCCATTAAATTTCTACAGAACATTTATTCCAAAAACAACACAAAACGAGTTACTCAACATAATTTTCCTAAAAAGTTTTAAAACTGTTCTTCTTCGTCTTTATAGAAACACGTTGAAGTAGATTTGTGTGTATGTAGCACCGCACTGCTTGCATTTCTCTCCATAGCTCCATATGTTAAATATTCATCTTCTCCTACACCAAAAGAGCCCTAAAGAGAAGACAAAAAAATCCACATTTGCTGCGATAATGAAAATGTTCCCTTTTTGACACGGAAGACCGCCTTCTTTGCATTTCACTTCTTTTCCTTTGCATACTTTTTGAGGAAAGTTATACTGGTGTTTTTTGTTGTTGTTGTATAAAGTCGATATTTCCACTTGGTCCGAATACGACACAGTGAAAGATTAAGGGAAATTCTAAGGAATATTTCCCATAGAACAAAAACTTCAGGTTTTTTTCTACAGAAAAAAAATCCTCAGGTCCTTGAAGATGGTTTTGTCTATAGAAACAATTAGGTCCTTGAGCATGGTTTGTCTATAGAAACAAATTTCCTCAGTTACCATAAGGATGAGTTTATCTATAGAAAAAATGTCTTAGGCCCCTTGCAACAGATCTTTCTATAAACCAAATTTCGTTAGGTCCCTGTGGATGTTTTTTAATAGAAAATAACCATCCTCTGGCCACTGAGGAAATGTTTTCTTTAGAAAATAACCATCCTCAGGCCACTGAGGAAATTTTTTCTATAGAATAAAAATATACTCAGGCCACTGAGGAAATTTTTTCTATAGAATAAAAATATCCTCAGGCCAATGATGAATTTTTTTATTATAGAAAAAACCTTCCTCTGGCTACTGAGGAAATTTTTTTCTATAGAAAACCCATCCTCAGGCTTTGAAGACATGGATTTGAATTTTTCTATAAAAAAAAAATGCTCACGAAAAATTGGTTTCGACAAAATTTCCTCAGGTCCCCAGGTGGGTTTTTTTGTATGGAAAAACAAAATTCTGGGGTGGGTTTTTTCGTATAGAAACTTTTCCTCAGTACTCTCAAATATCCTCAGGTCACCTAGGTGGGTGTTTTCGTGTAAAAAAAAATCCTCAGTTCAACTATAGAAATGTTTTCTACAGCAAATCCATCCTCAGGCCAATGAGGAAATTTTTTCTATAGAAAAAAACCAGTGGCCTGAGGAAATTTTTTCTATAAAAAAACCATCCTCAGGCTACTGAGGAATTTTTTTTCTGTAGAAAAAACCATCCTCAGGCCACTGAGGAAAATTTTTCTATAGAAAAAACTATCCTCAGGCCAATGAGTAATTTTTTTCTATAGGAAAATCCATCCTCAGGCTACTGAGCAATTTCTTTATAGAAAAAACCATCCTCAGGCCACTGAGGAATTTTTTTCTATAGAAAAAAATTCTACGGCCAATGAGAAATTTTTTTATAGAAAAAACCTTCCTCTGGCCACTGAGGAAATTTTTTCTATAGAAAAACCGTCCTCAGGCCGATGAAGACATGGATTTGGATTTTTTTCTATAAAAAAATTGCTCACGAAAAATTGCTTTCGAAAAAATTTCCTCAGGTCCCCGAGGTGGGTTTTTCTTGTATAGAAAATATATAGAAAATTTCCTCAGTACTCTCAGGTGATTTTTATACCCTACACCAATATGTGGAAAGGGTATTATAAGTTTGTTTTGGGAAAAATTCATGTAACACCGCGAAATATTCGTCGGAGACCCCCAATGTGGTATACCAATCTTCATATCTCGGCGAGATAAAGCGATTTTGAGATGTGTGTCCGTCCGTCCGTCCGTCCGTGTGTCCGTCTGTCCATTATAAATTGTAATCAAACTCCAGGCCGCAATTATGGACTGATCGTCACGAAATTTGGCATGGAGGTCGGTTTCACATCAGAATAGATCGCTATTTTAATTGGTGATGATCGTGAAATGTTTAGCGGGTGAAATGGACCAAAAACATAATTCTTATCTGATTTTGTAGCTGCTCTGTAGGTCGCAATAATAGTCCGGTCGCCTCGAAATTTTAAATAAGGTAAGAGTATATGACAGAGAAGAAGCTTGCAATTTGAGGTGGCGATCAGATAATATTTAGAGAGTATTGTGTGAAAATTGTAAAAATTTTTAATAAACAGGTTATATCTTTGTTCCTGAAAGACATATTCTTCCCTCGTGAGTTATATTTGGAAGATGATCTCTTGACCTTTCAATTGATGTCAATTATGTTGATGTACGTGATCAGATAACAGAGTTACAACCTAATATATCCAGTTTTTTGTTTGTAGTGTAGTCATAAACCCGCTAGAGGTCGCGATTATAGCTCAATAGTCACGAAATTTTGCACGAGGTAAGAGTTTAGTTGAAGAAAATGCCTATAATTCTGCATGATGATCTGATATTATTTAGCGGTTGACATAGACCATTACTTTTGTATGAAAAATATACAAAATTTATTTTGGTCCATGTTTTCATTCCTGCACGCAGAAAAATTTATGTTAGAAATATGTTTGGATCCAAACATATATATGTTTGGGACCGGTTGCAAACAAATATATGTTTGGATCCAAACATAATATGTTTGGGTCCAAATAAATATATGTTTGCAACATTTTGTAACATATCTCAATTTGATATGTTTGGGTAAAACATATTTTTTATGTTAGAACATTTTTTTCATGGGTGGAGAGAGGATGTTTGTCAACGAGAGTAATAACAGTGCTCTCGCGGCTAAGGAATTCTGTTTTATAATAAAGAGCTCTGTTTATGGTGTAATAGGAGACGCAGGTGCGACGACGAGAGGTTGAAACCCTGTTTTTTCATTAGCTGTGTGTATACGGCCAACCGCTTGTCTTTCGTTCTTTGTTGTTGCTGTTTTTTTCATAAACAATACTTTTTCTGCAAATCAAAGGCGAATGAAATAGTTCAGATTTTTTTATGGTGAAAGCGAAGCAAGCACAACGAAATTATATATTTAGGGGGTTTCAAAATTTTGGTATGAACCGACAAAAATGTTAATTAGGATTAAAGTTCAAAAATTTTGCGGAAAAGGTACTGAAAGGAATGGACCGACATAGACCATGGGCGTGCCATAGGGGGTTTTTACACCCTTCGGGCTGTTTGCTCAAGAAGTATGGACTTGCCCCAGAAAAACAACTTTTACCATTGTAATTGAGGCAGCGAATGCAAGTTGCTTCAACAAAAATCAAAGTGATTCGATATCAGGTCTTAAAGTGACATTATCCCAAATTTTGTGTGGGAGGTACCGGATGGAGTGGACAAATATAGTCCATATTTGAACCCGATCTATATCTGGTAGATATATTAGGATGTGTAAAGTATGGACCAATTCGGCCACTCCCACCAAGAGTTACCGTACGAACAATTTTTCCGAACATTTTTGAACTTTTGTGGCAGATGTACCTGAAGGAGTGGACCGATATGGTCTATCTTCGAACTTAAACTATGTTTAGACAAAATATTACTAGGGCCAAATGTTGGACCGAATCGTCAGATCCGTTCTAGAGTTATCTTGCGCTCCAACCACCTCACACGGTGTCATAGGGGTTTTTTGCAACTTTCATGCTATTTTCTCAGGAAGTGTGGACTTGCCCCTAATGAAACTTGTACCGTCGTATGGGGGGCAGTGAATACAAGTTTCTAAAACAAAAATCAAAGCGATTCGAGAGATGGCCCTAAACTGAACTTTTCCGAAATTTTGTGTGGGAGGTACCCGAAGGAGTGGACCGATTGAGTCCATGTTAAAACCTTATCTAAGTCCGGTACACATTTCAGGATGTGCAAGGTATGGACCAAATCGGTTACTCCCTTCAAGAGTTATCATGGGCACAAATATTCCGAACATTTTCGAACTTTTGTGTGGGAGGTATCGAAAGGAGCGGACCGTATAGCCCATCTTCGAACTTAAACTAAGTTTGGGCAAAATATTATGAAAGCCAAAATTTGAACCAAATCGGTTCATCCGTTCGAGAGTTATCGTGCGCTCCAGCCAGCCAGACAGACTGACAGACGGACGGACATTGCTCAATCGACTCCAAATTGTCTGAAACACATTTCGTCCAAACATCCTTGGGGTCTAAAACCATTATTTCGATGAGGCACATTAGAAAAAACCATCCTATATAAAAAACCACCCTCAGGCCACTGAGGAAATTTTTTCTATAGAAAAAACAATCCTCAGGCAACTTAGGAAACTTTTTCTATAGAAAAAGCCATCTTCAGGTTACTGGGGAATTTTTTTCTATAGAAAAAACCATCATCAGGCCACTGAGGACATTTTTTCTATAGAAAAAAACATTCTCAGGCTACTGAGGAATTTTTTTCTATTGAAAAAGCCATCCGCAGGCTACTAGAAAATTTTTGTAAATAAAAAACCATCCTCAGTCCACTGAGGAAATTTTTTCTATAGAAAAAACCATCCTCAGGTCACTGAAGAAAAAACCATCCGCAGGTTTCAGAGGATTGTTTTCTATACGAAAAAAGGACAGGTTTTCTTTAAGAATAAAATGACTCCTCAGGACCCTATAAAAAATTCCTCACGAATCAGAGGATATTTTTTCTTTTGAAATAATTTCCTCAGTTCCCTGAGGTGGGTTTTTCTGTATAGAAAAAATTTCTTCAGGTTTCTGAGGTGGATTTTTTCTATAGAAAAATGAGGAAATTTTATCTATAGAAAAAACCATCCTCAAGCAAATGAGGAAATTTTTTCTATAAAAAACCATCGTCAGGCTACTGAGGAAATTTTTTCTATAGAAAAAACCATCGTCAGGCTACTGAGGAAATTTTTTCTATACGAAAAAACCATCCTCAATTGCCTGAATTGTCTGGATTTTTCCTATAGAAAAAATTCCTCAGGATTCGTATCAACGGGTTTTTGTTTTTTTTTTATAAGAAAATTTTCTCGGTTGCCCGATGGTTTTTTTTCTTTTGAAAAAATTTCCTCAGTTGCCTGATTATACTTTTTTCTATAGAAAATGTCCTCAGGTCCCTAGGGATATTTTCTCCATAGAAAAAAATCAATACTGAACTTTTCCTCCCATTGTTTTTGGTCCAACAGCGCTGCCACCTTTCTATTGGTGTTTAGTGGTGGGTATTGGTAATGGCGTTCTTAATGGTCTGCTATGATTCCTTTTGTTCCATATAAAAATTTTTCTTCTTTGTGCGAAACAATATATCAAAGTGAATATCGGTAAATGTTTCCTTCTATCGTTTCATTGTTTTAACAAGCCCCTTTATTCTTCTGTGTTTCTGTGCTATTCTCTGAGCTGGGTAGTCCCTTTCTAAATGTTGAGCAAGTTTCAAAGGAAACTTACTTTTAAGCTTCTTAAAGTTGTTCAGATGAGTGATGGTGGAGGTAACGAATCGGATAAATTTCATTGTTTTTGAATAGTTTAAATGTTTCGAAATTCGTTTAAAGGATAAAAGTGTGCAATTGTAGGCGAATGGTGGGAGAGGGAGGGGAAATTGTGGAAACAGATTAATATGCGGAAATATTAAGACAAATCTTGGAAAAAAAATATTCTTCAATATACAGAGGAATGGCCATTTATATAGAAAATCCTTATAGAAAAACTTGGTCCTAATATACGCAGTAAATATTTCACTTTTTAATGGGCCACCCACATCTTCTCCCCCTACGCTATTCTCTCTTTTCAAATAACACATGCCGCAACCCACACTCATATCTCGTTTTACTGTGACCTTGTTGACGTTGTTAAATGCAAATGAAAGTGGCTTAATTATAATACACCATCATGCTGCTTGAAGAGAGGACAGATAGAAAAAGCTGACAAAACTTTAGAACAACATCTGGAGAGTGTGCAAATTAAAGAGGCATCAAGTGCAAGAAGTAGACAAAAATTTAATATAAAACACATATTGTTGAAATTCATAATTTTTTGGTGTCCTTAACGGAAGAGGAAGGAGCATGGCAATCAAGTAATCTTATTGCCTGAAGACCGAAAGTAAAATGGAAATAAGCGAAACAAAACTTTGCCTTGGTTTTTTGCTTCAAAATGCATTTTGAAAAGTTTAATTTTTTTCTTGTGCCAATTTTTGCTCAAAACTTTCTCCAGTTGCGTTTTGTCGTCAGCCTGGCCATTTTCTAATTTATGTTGCATTGACTTTCCTTTGTCATTACTTTAATGGAACATCAACAGTCTCAATATCAATGTCCTTTTACTTGGCCGTAATCTACAATGGTTTGGTTCGGTTTTTGGTCTCCCCCATTTTCGTCTTGTGCTTTTCCTTTGCTGGTCAAAGTTTTTGCGTGTTGTCATCACGTAATTGTATCTCTGCTGCACTTTTGACAATCTTTAGTTCTCCCACCAAAAACTTGTTTGACAATTGTGTCATAGCATTTTCCGGAATTTCTGGTATTTAGTTTCAAAATTAGGAGGCGGCAGCTTGGGCAGAAAAGGATGATGTTCTAAAGTGGTATTTGTCCCTGGGCTAGTTTTGTTGGTGTCTGTTCCTTGTTTCCTAGTTTAACTAAACCACTTTAACAACTTGTCTCTGGAAAGTTATGAGGGGTAGAGGGAAGTTACGTAAAAAGAAGAGGTCAAATGGATAGTCTGTTTCCTATAATTTTTTTGAATAAAACTTTTAAAATAAAGATTTTTTCACTTCTTTCTTTGTTCACACTCACAAATATACAGACATTTTGATAGTTTAAGCATTTCATAGTTCGATATATGAAGAAGAAAGATGGAGATGAAACTTTTCAAAAAATTGAAATATGTAATTGTCTGATGACATGCTGTGTCAAAAGTTAAACAACAAATTTAAATAGAGAATAGAATTTTTATCATAGTATACAGTAATTGGTAATTCCTCAGGTCTACTGAGGAAATTTTTTCTATACGAAAAAACCATCCTCAGTGCTACTGAGGACAGTTTTTCTATACGAAACAACAATCCTCAGTGCTACTGAGGACAGTTTTTCTATACGAAACAACAATCCTCAGTGGTACTGAGAAAATTTTTTCTATACGAATAAACCATCCTCAGTACTACTGAGGAAATTTTTCCATACAAAAAAAACCATCCTCAGTGGTACTGAGGAAACTTTTTCTATACGAAAAAACCATCCTCAGTGCTACTTAGGAAATTTTTTCTATACGAAAAAACCATCCTCAGGGCTGCTGAGGAAATTTTTCTATACGAAAAAACCATCCTTAACGCTTCAGAGGAATTTTTTCTATACCAAAAAACCATCTCAGTGCTACTGAGAAAAATTTTTCTATACGAAAAAACCATCTTCAATGCTACTAAGGAAATTTTTTCTATACGAAAAAACCATCCTCAGTGCTACTGAGGAAATTTTTTCTATACGAAAAAACCATCCTCAGTGCTACTGAGGAAATTTTTTCTATACGAAAAAACCATCCTCAGTGCTACTGAGGAAATTTTTTCTATACGAAAAAACCATCCTCAGTGCTACTGAGGAAATTTTTTCTATACGAAAAAACCATCCTCAGTGCTACTGAGGAAATTTTTTCTATACGAAAAAACCATCCTCAGTGCTACTGAGGAAATTTTTTCTATACGAAAAAACCATCCTCAGTGCTACTGAGGAAATTTTTTCTATACGAAAAAACCATCCTCAGTGCTACTGAGGAAATTTTTTCTATACGAAAAAACCATCCTCAGTGCTACTGAGGAAATTTTTTCTATACGAAAAAACCATCCTCAGTGCTACTGAGGAATTTTTTTCTATACGAAAAAACCATCCTCAGTGCTACTGAGGAAATTTTTTCTATACGAAAAAACCATCCTCAGTGCTACTGAGGAAATTTTTTCTATACGAAAAAACCATCCTCAGTGCTACTGAGGAAATTTTTTCTATACGAAAAAACCATCCTCAGTGCTACTGAGGAAATTTTTTCTATACGAAAAAACCATCCTCAGTGCTACTGAGGAAATTTTTTCTATACGAAAAAACCATCCTCAGTGCTACTGAGGAAATTTTTTCTATACGAAAAAACCATCCTCAGTGCTACTGAGGAAATTTTTTCTATACGAAAAAACCATCCTCAGTGCTACTGAGGAAATTTTTTCTATACGAAAAAACCATCCTCAGTGCTACTGAGGAAATTTTTTCTATACGAAAAAACCATCCTCAGTGCTACTGAGGAAATTTTTTCTATACGAAAAAACCATCCTCAGTGCTACTGAGGAAATTTTTTCTATACGAAAAAACCATCCTCAGTGCTACTGAGGAAATTTTTTCTATACGAAAAAACCATCCTCAGTGCTACTGAGGAAATTTTTTCTATACGAAAAAACCATCCTCAGTGCTACTGAGGAAATTTTTTCTATACGAAAAAAGCATCCTCAGTATTACTGAGGAAATTTTTTCCATACAAAAAAATTATCCCCAGTGCTACTGAGGAATTTTTTTCTATACGAAAAAAGCATCCTCAGTGCTACTGACGAAATTTTTTCTATACGAAAAAACCATCCTCAGTGCTGTTGAGGAAATTTTTTCTATACGAAAAAACCATCCTCAGTGCTGCTGAGGAAATTTTTTCTATACGAAAAAACCATCCTCAGTGCTGCTGAGGAAATTTTTTCTATACGAAAAAACCATCCTTAACGCTTCAGAGGATTTTTTTCTATAAGAAAAACCATCCTCAGTGCTACTGAGGAAATTTTTTCTTTACGAAAAAAGCATCCTCAGTGTTACTGAGGAAATTTTTTCCATACAAAAAAGTTATCCCCAGTGCTACTGAGGAAATTTTTTCCATACAAAAAAATTATCCCCAGTGCTACTGAGGAAATTTTTTCTATACGAAAAAAGCATCCTCAGTGCTACTGACGAAATTTTTTCTATACGAAAAAACCATCCTTAACGCTTCAGAGGAATTTTTTCTATACGAAAAAACCATCTCAGTGCTACTGAGGAAATTTTTACTAAAAAAAACCATCTTCAATGCTACTGAGGAAATTTTTTCTATACGAAAGAACCATCCTCAGTGCTACTGAGGAAACTTTTTTTATACGAAAGAACCATCCTCAATGCTACGAAAAAACCATCCTAAGTGTTACTGAGGAAATTTTTTCTATACAAAAAAACCATCCCCAGTGCTACTGAGGAAATTTTTTCTATACGAAAAAACCATCCTCAGTGGTACTGAGGTAAGTTTTCCTATACGAAAAAAACATCCTCAGTTCTACTGAGGAAAGTTAGAATAGATAATTTAGGCATTTGGTGGAGGGTATAAAATGTTCGGCCCCGCCGTACAGAACGACTTTTTACTTGTTTTCTTTGGAACAAAAGATACTTATGAACCTGAGGAAACTTTTTCTTTCTTAGAAAAAAACATCCTCAGAGTCCTGGGAAAATATTTTGTGCAGTATAGACCATTCTCCTCGATTCTTTCTGTAGAAAAATTATCCTCAGGGTCCTGACACAATTTTTTTTCTATAGAAAAATTTCTCTCTGTGTACCGAGAAAATTTTTCCTATAAAAACATTTTTTTCATAGAAAGATCTGTTCTCAGACATCTGTGGCATTTTTTCTATAGACTTCAAACAACTGCAACTGAATAAAATATCCTTAGTCAGCTAAAGAGACCCATTCCTTCATTTAATTTTTTCCATTAAAATTTTGAATTCCATTAACTTCATGTCTTTGTGCAAATTACATTTTTAATAAAATCTCTGTGCTTGTTTTTTTAGATTCCTTTGATATTTTCCGTTTTAATAATATAGACGTGCCAAAGATTTTCCAGTTTCATTTTCCAATATTCCACAAGATGTCAACTCTAATTATTATCAGAAAAAAAAAACATCATTAATGAACCAGACAAGGGGGGAAACTCCTTTGAGACTAAAAGACAAAAATTGTAATGGCATGCCAACATAGAGAAGAAGGAAATCCAAATGTAATCCGATAAGACATCATTACACAGACATTGTCGCTCGCTCTCACATTTGCAGTAATTTTTGATTACCCTGCCAGCATTTGGAAGTGATTTTCTCACTCCCTCGCCTAGGAAGTGACTCCAGAGACACGCCAAGGAAGATCGTTAGTGAATTACACAATTTCTATAGCCTTATTGTGATCACGTTTTATCGCGTATTTGAACAAATATAGAACATTTTGCTATCTGATGATTATATGAGACGATAGTGCTGTGGTAAGCATACTCGCTTTGCACTCTGAAGGTCCGGGTTCGCTTCCCAAGTCAGACAACAAAACATCACATTTTTAAAATGACAAAGAATAATTTGTCTAAAAGAGCGTACTTTAGAAAAAAATTAAAAAATAAAAAAATTAAAATAAAAATAAGTAGAAAAAAAATAAAAAAAGATTTTTTAATTCCAAGAACTACCGCGGAAATGATCTTCTAGAAGTGTCGCTGGAGTGACTTCCAAGACGACACGCCGGCGTGGTTCGTTTCTTCACAACACCCTGAGGTGACTTCCGCGACTATCGCCGCGTCTGTTTTCATCGCCCTGGGCGACACGCCAAGTCACTTCCGCGACCTTTTTTGCTTGCAGGGCATTACTTCAGCAATCGGGATACAACAACAACAAATTGAACAAACACAGTTGCCATTGTGTGAGTGCATGGTTTTTCAATGAGTTACTTGCTCGGAGTAAACGCGCTGTCGATGGCCGCATCACTTCATGCGTGCACAAACGTTAAATGTGTTTTTTTTTGTTATTTGTTTTTGTTACTACCTTCGTTCTTTATCATAATTTCAGACACGGCACTTCGTTATCTTAGCCTCCATGTCTTAATGTTGTTAGCATTCTCTTTATAATTTTGGCAACTGGTTCAACGTTCCATGTGTGTGCTTCTGCCGCCCAGATTGAGTTGAGTTGACAAAAATGCGTTGAATTTTGAATGCGTTAAGTGAAAATAGGTGTTCCCCAGAGAATAGTGTTTCATTGGCAAAAAATATAACAACAATAACAAAACGAGCAGCAGATGTAACAACGGGTAACGATAAGTATAGCAATTTTTGCAACACCTGTTGCCTGCTGATGTGTCTTCGTTTGTCGTATCTTCAAAAGAGAAAAAAGACAAATATGAACAAATCCTACAGATATCCTAACTTCAAGTTCACTTTTCGTTTCATTTTTTATTCTTTGTTATTGTTGTTGTCATCTGTTATCTTGTAAAAGAAAAAAAATTCATGTTGCCACTTACGCATACATGAGAACATTTTTTCGCAAACATGCATATTTCCATATTAATATCCGCTCCTCCTTCCCTGGTCGCCGGAAAAGTTCCCTCCTACTGCTATGGGTAAATGCATGTTGATGTTAAACAGCATCTGGAGATTATGCGACCCTAAAGAAAATGTTACAAAAATTTTCTTTCAAATGTTTAACTGAAAAATGTTTTTTTCTGTTCGGTTTTTTTATTGAACAGGGATCCAAGAAAGGAGTGATAAAAATTATATTTTACTGGAAGGCTTTATTTTTATCCAGCATAATTAATGGACCTCAAAGGACCGCAGTGTGTATTTTGCCATTCTTACTTCCAATCATTCCGCTTGTCGTCTAAAAATTCAAAAACAATCAACCAAAAAACACAACAACGTAAAATAAAACAAAAAACGATGCAATCTGCTGCACCCAACTGCCTGTGAATGAGTTTTACATGCTAAATGAACTACCAATTAAAACGTAGAAAATATGCATTGCTGCGATACTGGGAAAATGACAGCAGATGACAGAATTTTTTTTTCATTCTTCGTTTTTAAGAAAAAAGTATGCAGGATTAATTCGATAGGAAAAATGTGGTTAGGACCCAGAGGACAAGAAAGAGATTCCTCAGTTCCATAAGGACACGTTTATTAAAGAAAAAATCCCTCCGGTTTCTGAGAAAAGGATTTTCTATAGAAAAAAACTCCTCAGGTCAGCGAGGACAGATTTTTCTATAGAAAAAATTTCTTCAGGTCCCAGAGGACAGATTTTTCTATAGACAAAATGTCTTCCAGTCCATGAGAACAGATTTTTCTAAACAAAAATTTTCCTCAAGTCCTTCTTTATAGAAATTTTTTCTCAGGTTCTGAGCATAGATTTTTCCATACAAAACATGTTATCAATTGCCTAGGGACAGATTTTTAATTAAATACTTTTCACTAAGGAGAATAATTTTTAAATAGAAAAACTTTCGTCGGATCTTCCGAGGATGGTTTTTAGAGGTTGATCCCGAGGTCCCGAAGACGTTTTCTTAGAAAAAATTTCCTCGGGTCCTGAGGATGGTTTTTTTCTACAGAAAAATATTTCCACAGATTCCTTAGGATAGATTTTTCATCAGGGCAGATTTTTCCCTGAGGCAGGTTTTTTCTATAGGAAAATGTCCTCAGGTCCTGAGCATGGTTTTTAGCTACAGAAAAAAATTCCTCAGATCCCTGAAGGCAAATTTCTCTATATAGAAATCTTCTAGGTTCCTGAGGACAGATTGTTTTATAGCAAAAGTCTTCTCAGGTGCCTGAGAACAGATTTTTTATAGAATAAATGCCCCTAACGATAAGGTTTTTGTGTAGAAAAAATTTCCTCAGTATCACTGAGGATGGTTTTTTCGTATAGAAAAAATTTCCTCAGTATCACTGAGGATGGTTTTTTCGTATAGAAAAAATTTCCTCAGTATCACTGAGGATGGTTTTTTCGTATAGAAAAAATTTCCTCAGTATCACTGAGGATGGTTTTTTCGTATAGAAAAAATTTCCTCAGTATCACTGAGGATGGTTTTTTCGTATAGAAAAAATTTCCTCAGTATCACTGAGGATGGTTTTTTCGTATAGAAAAAATTTCCTCAGTAACCTACCGAGCGAAGACACAGAGGGAGACGAACCCATCAGCGCCTCCCAAGAAAACCGTCTACTGGACGACCAATGATTGAGGTCATCCAGATCAACCTCCATCGGAGCGAAACGGCAACTCATGCGCTGATGGAGAAAATGAACAAAGGTAATATACATATAGGTCTAATCCAGGAACCTTGGACAGTGAAGAACAAGGTCTCTGGATTGAACCATATAAATTATCAACTTTTCTACGCTAGTACAGGTACCCGCCAGAGGGCTGTATTATAGTCCATAAAAAATTATGCTTTCTTTTCTCTCCAGAGTTGTCATCGTCGGACGCCACGGTATTGAAGCAAGGGAATGGTAATATATACCTAGCGTCTATATACCTACCGTTCGACTCCCCGACATTACCACCTACGTCGGAATTGCAGCAGCTGGTGAGGAAAATCAAGCAAACAGGTAACGAAGTACTAGTAGGTAGCGATGCTAACTCACACCACATTTCGTGGGGTAGTACTAACACTAACAAAAGGGGTCAAGCCCTTCTAGATTATTTGAATACTAACGACCTAATAACTCTTAACGTAGGAAATAAACCTACTTTTGTTAACAGAATTAGGGAGGAAGTACTAGATATAACAATATGTTCAGAAAACGTAATAAACGAGGTACATGACTGGGAGGGTCTCAGATGATCACTCCTTCTCTGACCACAGGTATATTAGGTTCAAAATATCAAGGCCACCGCCAAACCCGATAACATTCCGTAACAAATCCAAAACAAACTGGACCAAGTTCGGAATTAAATTGAGGTACAGACTAGGGCAAGGAGAAGATGAGGAAATGCCTAAGTAAAGAGGACATTGACAGTAAAGTCAACAAATAAGCCGAAGCCCTGGTAAATAGTTGGGGGATAGTTGTCCCCTACGAGAAAGGAAGTCTGCCTACGAAAAACCCTGGATGACAGGGGAAATTCGTAACAAAGGCAAAGAGGTCCGTAGACTTTACAATAGGGCAAAACGAAAAAAATTAGCTGTATTCTGGGACAACTACAAATCAAAAAACTGAAAGAATACAACAAACTGACAAAGAACGCCAAACTTAACTCCTGGAAACTTTTCTGCGAATAGGTAGATAGTTTAAACGACGTATCAAAAATTAAAAAGTTTCTATCCAAAACCCATACACAAGCCGAGCTAATGGTTGATGAAATGGGAAGGAAGATGGAAACAAGCGAGGAAACCTTAGGCCTTCTGATGAGAACACACTTTCCTTCAAGCACTGCGGCCCAAACAGTGCTTTTGACGGAAAATGTCCACACATCAGATGAAGTACCAAAAGTAGACAGCTCTATGGTTAAGCAAGCTTCTCACCAAACAAAGCAGCAGGACCTGACCAGATCTTCCCGGCCTTACTTCAAAGGGAAGTGGACTACATTTCGTCCAAGCTGGTCAATATTTTCAACGCTTGCTTAAAATTTGCGTATACTCCCATAGCCTGGCAGAAGGCACGGGTGGTTTTTATACCCAAACCAGGTAAGGCAAGTTACGCAGTACCAAAATCTTATCGCCCGATAAGTTTAACATCTTTTTTACTCTAGACAATGGAACGGACAGTCGATACCATGATCAAGAGCAAAATCCCCAACGACATGTTGAAATATATACAACATGCATACGTGAAAGGTAGATCAGTGGAAACCGCATTACATGAGGTAGTACACCACATAGAGAGGACCTTCGAAATGAAGATGTACACACTCGCAGTTTGCATCGACATAGAAGGTGCTTTCAACAACGTCAGCACGGAAACGCTGATCCACTCCTTAGACGAATTTCGTGTAGACAGAACGCTGAGGAACTGGATACACGACATGCTAAGGAACAGATGGATAAGCTGCGCGCTACATGACGTAACAAGAAGAGACAAAGTAGGGCAGGGAACGCCACAGGGGGATTTTATCGCCGCTTCTGTGGGTCACTACCATAAATAGTCTACTAAGGTCCTTAACCAAGGAAGGATTTGAACCAGTCTGTTATGCAGACGACGTTATAATACTTCTAAGGGGAAAGAATCCAAATCTACTTTGCAGTAGAGACGAAGAGGCTCTAAATATAGCTTACAACTGGGCTAGACCAAGAGGTCTTAATGTTAACCCGGAAAAAACAGAGTTATGTCTTTTTACTAGGAAAACGAAATTGGGCTCCGTAGAGGAACCAGTTTTCCTGAATAAGACATTAACTATATCTCCAACAGTTAAATATCTGGGGGTAATCCTAGATAGGAAACTCAAATGGAAAGACCATATCCAGGAAAGGGCTGCCAAAGCACACAGGTGTTGGTCAACTTGTAGAAGGGCTATAGGCTCAAAATGGGGTTTTAATCCTAAAATGATACATACACAGAAGCGTAATAAGACCGATTCTTACTTACGCATCTGTTGTATGGTGGACAGCTATGGACAAAAAGTACAATGTGGAAACATTGCAAAAAGTCCAAAGAATGTGTTGCCTAGGCATTAGCGGGGCGATGAGGACTACACCAACTAGGGCTTTAGAGACAATTCTATTTGTCCACCCGATAGAAATACAGGTAAGGTACGAAGCAGCCATCGCGGCTATAAGACTGAAAGCGATGAGCGAGTGGATCGAAAGAGACCACCAAACATACCACCAATGCATATTACGGTTCACAACGGGTGAATCTATAAATCAAATAGTATCGGACCGGATACCAGAATCAAGTGAAGTAGCTCTGAGTGAAGTTCTAATACCGGACAGAGATATGTGGATCGATGGAACCCTTGCACAGATTCCGCTGGAAGCTGCGGGTTTACGGACTGGGCTGTGTTAGGGGGGAGAACGGGACTGGGTCTTTATATCGTAGAGACGGAAACGAGGATCTCCCTTCGTCTGCCGGATCATAACACGATCCTCCAGGCCGAAATCCGAGCGATCACAGAATGTCTGAACTGGTTTAAAACAAATACAAGGCCACTCTCAGTTAACATCCTTACGGGGATAGTAAAGCAGCAATTAGAGATATAACAAGTAAGGCAACAATATCGAAAACTGTCTTAGAGTGTAAAAATGCAATTAACGACTATTCCCATTATGGCTCGGTAAACATTATATGGGTACCAGGACACATAGGGATTACGGGAAACGAAGTAGCAAACTCCTTAGCAAAACAAGCCAGGGAGCTACCTACAGTAAGTCTAGACAATGCCAAACCTTAAAGGCGGCGCCTATAGAACTAAAAGCTTGGGCAAAGAATGCTCATGTATCCCTATGGAATAACCAGGAAAAGGGAAAAACTACGAAAATCCTGTGGGGAAACCCAGACCAGGACAAAACAAGTGACCTCCTAGTGATGAGTAAAAAGGATATCAGTAGACTGATCGGTGTCCTCACCAGGGCATCTAGGACTACAAGCGCATCTGCACAGGATAGGCTGTGCAGAGAATAGTGAATGCAGGCATGTGGCGAGGACAACGAAACGTTGGAACACTATATCTGCCACTGTCAGGCTTTCACAAACTTGAGAACTCAGCTAATGGGAAACGACATCATTACAGGACTCGACCATATCAAGGACATCGGGTTCAAAAACTTGAGGGACTACGTCAATGGAACGGAACTCCTAAACTAACAACTTCCAGGACACATAAAATTAGAGCGCACAACAGGCCTCTTCTGGCTTCAGTGTATGCCCTTTCTTTTTAAGGACATGTGGTGATCTTGAATCACCCCTCTTTTCAACCTAACCTAACCTAACCTAACCTATCACTGAGGATGGTTTTTCGTATAGAAAAAAATTCCTCAGTATCACTGAGGATGGTTTTTTCGTATAGAAAAAAATTCCTCAGTATCACTGAGGATGGTTTTTTCGTATAGAAAAAAATTCCTCAGTATCACTGAGGATGGTTTTTTCGTATAGAAAAAAATTCCTCAGTATCACTGAGGATGGTTTTTTCGTATAGAAAAAATTTCCTCAGTATCACTGAGGATGGTTTTTTCGTATAGAAAAAATTTCCTCAGTATCACTGAGGATGGTTTTTTCGTATAGAAAAAATTTCCTCAGTATCACTGAGGATGGTTTTTTCGTATAGAAAAAATTTCCTCAGTATCACTGAGGATGGTTTTTTCGTATAGAAAAAATTTCCTCAGTATCACTGAGGATGGTTTTTTCGTATAGAAAAAATTTCCTCAGTATCACTGAGGATGGTTTTTTCGTATAGAAAAAATTTCCTCAGTATCACTGAGGATGGTTTTTTCGTATAGCACTGAGGATGGTTTTTTCGTATAGAAAAAAATTTCCTCAGTAGCACTGAGGATGGTTTTTTCGTATAGAAAAAAATTTCCTCAGTAGCACTGAGGATGGTTTTTTCGTATAGAAAAAAATTTCCTCAGTAGCACTGAGGATGGTTTTTTCGTATAGAAAAAAATTTCCTCAGTAGCACTGAGGATGGTTTTTTCGTATAGAAAAAAATTTCCTCAGTAGCACTGAGGAGGGTTTTTTCGTATAGAAAAAAATTTCCTCAGTAGCACTGAGGATGGTTTTTTTCGTATAGAAAAAAATTTCCTCAGTAGCACTGAGGATGGTTTTTTCGTATAGAAAAAAATTTCCTCAGTAGCACTGAGGATGGTTTTTTCGTATAGAAAAAAATTTCCTCAGTAGCACTGAGGATGGTTTTTTCGTATAGAAAAAAAATTTCCTCAGTAGCACTGAGGATGGTTTTTTCGTATAGAAAAAAATTTCCTCAGTAGCACTGAGGATGGTTTTTTCGTATAGAAAAAAATTTCCTCAGTAGCACTGAGGATGGTTTTTTCGTATAGAAAAAAATTTCCTCAGTAGCACTGAGGATGGTTTTTTCGTATAGAAAAAAATTTCCTCAGTAGCACTGAGGATGGTTTTTTCGTATAGAAAAAAATTTCCTCAGTAGCACTGAGGATGGTTTTTTCGTATAGAAAAAAATTTCCTCAGTAGCACTGAGGATGGTTTTTTCGTATAGAAAAAAATTTCCTCAGTAGCACTGAGGATGGTTTTTTTCGTATAGAAAAAAATTTCCTCAGTAGCACTGAGGATGGTTTTTTCGTATAGAAAAAAATTTCCTCAGTAGCACTGAGGATGGTTTTTTCGTATAGAAAAAAATTTCCTCAGTAGCACTGAGGATGGTTTTTCGTATAGAAAAAAATTTCCTCAGTAGCACTGAGGATGGTTTTTCGTATAGAAAAAAATTTCCTCAGTAGCACTGAGGATGGTTTTTCGTATAGAAAAAAATTTCCTCAGTAGCACTGAGGATGGTTTTTTCGTATAGAAAAAAATTTCCTCAGTAGCACTGAGGATGGTTTTTTCGTATAGAAAAAATTTCCTCAGTATCACTGAGGTTGGTTTTTTCGTATAGAAAAAAATTTCCTCAGTATCACTGAGGATGGTTTTTTCGTATAGAAAAAATTTCCTCAGTATCACTGATAATGGTTTTTTCGTATAGAAAAAATTTCCTCAGTATCACTGAGGATGGTTTTTTCGTATAGAAAAAATTTCCTCAGTATCACTGAGGATGGTTTTTTCGTTATAGCACTGAGGATGGTTTTTTCGTATAGAAAAAATTTCCTCAATAGCACTGAGGATGGTTTTTTCGTATAGAAAAAATTTCCTCAGTAGCACTGAGGATGGTTTTTTCGTATAGAAAAAAATTTCCTCAGCAGCACTGAGGATGGTTTTTTCGTATAGAAAAAAATTTCCTCAGTAGCACTGAGGATGGTTTTTTCGTATAGAAAAAAATTTCCTCAGTAGCACTGAGGATGGTTTTTTCGTATAGAAAAAATTTTCCTCAGTAGCACTGAGGATGGTTTTTTCGTATAGAAAAAAATTTCCTCAGTAGCACTGAGGATGGTTTTTTCGTATAGAAAAAAATTCCTCAGTAGCACTGAGGATGGTTTTTTCGTATAGAAAAAAATTTCCTCAGTAGCACTGAGGATGGTTTTTTCGTATAGAAAAAAATTTCCTCAGTAGCACTGAGGATGGTTTTTTCGTATAGAAAAAAATTTCCTCAGTAGCACTGAGGATGGTTTTTTCGTATAGAAAAAAATTTCCTCAGTAGCACTGAGGATGGTTTTTTCGTATAGAAAAAAATTTCCTCAGTAGCACTGAGGATGGTTTTTTCGTATAGAAAAAAATTTCCTCAGTAGCACTGAGGATGGTTTTTTCGTATAGAAAAAAATTTCCTCAGTAGCACTGAGGATGGTTTTTTTCGTATAGAAAAAATTTTCGCGGTATCACTGAGTATGGTTTTTTCGTATAGAAAAAATTTCCTCAGTAGCACTGAGGGATGTTATTTTTCCTCAGTATGTCCTCAGAATGTCCTCAGTAGCACTAAGGATGATTTTTTTCGTGGAACAATTATTATTACATTGAGGATGTTATTTTTCGTATACAAAAAATTTCCTCAGTTGCACTGAGGATAGTTTCCTCAAGGCCCTGAGGATGGTTTTTTCTATAGAAAAATTTTTCTCGGTAACACTGAGGGTTTTTTTTTCGTATAGAAAAAAATTTCTCATGTACCTAATAAAGGTTTTCCCCACATTTCATCTTCTCCTGGAAGAAAGTTCCTTCCAGCCTTTAAGACATTTTCTGTGTTATTTGTGTCAATGTGTGTGATGTGTGATTGTAGTTGTGTGCTTATTAAAGATGTGAGATAATGTTTGAATTTCCTCGTCTTGACAATGCTTTCGTTTGTCGACAGTAAGTCATTATTATACATGATTGGTTTTGCATTGAAGATAAAAAACCAACCAGAAGATGTATACGCAAATGTTACCTTGACATGTGCTGAAATTGGTGGTGGACAAAAAGAAAAATGTATTTCCTTTTGGCATTCAGGAGAGATGGCGACATTGTAAACATTGCATATCAAATATTTTGGAGAACATTACACTATTTTTATACCCTCAGAATTTATGCTAACGAGGGTATATCACCAATATTTTTGAAAATTTAACATAGCTTGAAGCCATGGGTTAAACTTTAGAACACGCGACTTGTAATTGTATATATACAAATTAAATATTTTGGATAAAATGAAATATTTTGGACGTGGCAAAAAATATTGGCCTTGAAAGATAATTTGCGTGGAAGCTGTGGCTATACTTATGTTAAAAATGGGTGAAAATGTGTTGAAGCCCACTTGTCTTTTTTTTATTTCAACTCGATTGTGAGTAAACCACACTTCTCAGGATTTTCCTGTCAAAGTAGAAGTGGAAGCGAACTAAATAAGGATAATCTCACTAATGTATTTCTTTTCAAAATTTGATCTGCTTTTACCATTAAACGATATGGGATTGTAGAACTCGCTATTCTGAGTTATTTGATATATGTGTCGTGAATGTAGTCTACACAGCTTCATAGAAATCTGCATCCAAATAAGGATATTTTGTGCGAACATTTTTCTTATTTTATTTTTATTTTCGAAATATTTATTACAATTAAAAAACAAAATAAAAATTATAAAAAAAAGCACTAGCAACTAGGGCTATCGGCCTAACATTTTTCTAAAATCATAAAATCATAAAAATCTAATATTTCCAATTGTCATTCGATTACCTCGTACTCCATTGCACATTTTGGTTTTTTTACGTTCCGGATCCAATAAATCATTCCCTTGAAAATCCATCTAAAACGCGAGTTAAGAGAAATTCCAAAGTAGATAAATCACATAAAATTGTTTTTGAAAATATAGCGTATTTATCGCGTTTTCTGCAGTTCGTTTCCACTGCAATGAAAAAACTAAAGCAACATCTTCCTTTTAGTGGAAACAGAGATTTGAAAACTTCACTGATAAGGAGCTACTTTTATTTCAAAACATTTATCTTCCGTATGTTGTTCAAAAATGCGAACATTTGTCTCAACTCTAACGAGAAATTATTAAAAATGTTCTTCTTAGTCAGAAATAGTTCAATACTTTGCTTGCTAGGAACCTACACTTACTCGGCGGATCTGTCTTTATGATTTTATACCAAGAAATGAAGTAATGATTTCATCACAGTTTGACAAGGAAACATCACTGGAAAAATTTCCCTGAAGTTCCACAGACTTTTTATTTTCAATGTTTTTCCTGAAGAAATTAAATATGAATACAGTTGAATTTTTTATTTTTCGATATTTACTCCATGACTTCATTTGTCTCGCTCCACACCCGTTTCGTTTTATTTCTTTTTCGGCAATGCATTGCGCACTGCATAAAATACAATTCAGTTAGTTGTTCTTTCATTCATCATAAATGGATCTTCATAATTGGATTTTATTTCATGTTTTTTTTTCTTCTCTTCCAAATGACATCAGTGGCAAATATGCACATTCTTTTCCACTTCGTATATAAATGCTGCTGGTGTGGTATTTTATTAATGTCACCACAAGACGAGAGGGGGAGAGAGAAAAGAACAAATAAAACAACCATCCAACCAACGAAACAATGTTGATGACAATTTTTGTTTCTTTGGTTTTTCGGTGTTTAATTTAATATTTGAGTGAAAGATTTCTTGTTTTATGTTTTCTGAGAGGATGAAGAGAATGTCATTCATGTGAACAATATGATGATGATGCAATGGAATGAATGGAGGATGAAATTATGTGCTGCAGCAGTTGCATCGAAGTTTGATGGCCAATAAATGAAATTATTTGTTGAAGAAAAGTCTTTAAGGGATGAATTTTCTTAAATTTCATGGTCATTTAAGAAAAGGAAGAAGGAAATATTTTCTAAAAAAAAACCTTCCTCAGGGACCTGAGGATTTTTTTCTGTAGACAAAACCATTCCCAGAGAGGAATTTTTCTATATAAAAACTATCCTCGGGGAGCTGAGGATTTTTTTCATAGAGGAAATTTTTTCTATACGAAAAAACCATCCTCAGCAAACTGAGGAAATTTTTTTCTATACGAAAAAACCATGCTCAGCGAACTGAGGAAATTTTTTCTATACGAAACAAGTGAGCCAAGCCTATAGTCGGGTCGGGGCCGACTATGTGATACGCTACACCACTTCCTCTGTGCATAAGCTTTTGACTGGTAAAATTCAAAATATTAAAATTGGGATAGCTTAGCGCCTTTGCTCTGAATGTCTTCACTAATACAGGTCAATTTTATTGAAACGCGTTTAAGTGCACCGTCAGAATAACACAAATAAAAAAATGGAAAAGTGGGATGTATGCCAACCATCAACCATCACATTCCGACCCCTGAATAATATCCGACCATTACCAAAATCAATAGGTTTATTCCTCTGTGGGACCCCCATTAACACCCAAAATTTCGTGACGATCCAATCAAAATTACGACGTGTAGCGTGATTACAAAAAATTAAAAAAAATAGGACTTATTACCGACTATTGCTATATCTCCGTTATTTGGCCACATACGCCAACATGCTTTACATCATTGTAAAGATGGGATTTTCTACTTTCATAGTCGGACTTTGCTTTTGGAAGGTTCCCAACCAATGCTGTGCTATTCGTCATTATTATTAAAATCGCAAATATGAGAAGTTGTGTTTTAATAGCGGCTATTGCGATATTTCCATTGTTTTACCACCTACGACAACCTACGTTACATCGTTGCAAAGGCGATATTTTCTACTTTCATCAGCAGGTTTTCCTTTTGATATACCCCTTATAGAAGCGGAGATATTTGCTTTGAAATAAAACGTTGACTTTTTCTCCAAATAAGTTGTTTGCCCATTCCGACCCCTGAATTTTATCCGACCATCACCAAAAGCAATAGGCTTCTTCCTCTGCAGGACTCTCATTAACCCCCAAAATTTCGTGACTATCCGATCAAAATTGCGACCTGTAGCGTGATGACAAAGAAATGGAAAAATGGGATGTATTAACGACTATTGCGATATCTCCGTTATTTGGCCACCTACGCCAACCTACTTTGAATCATTGTAAAGATGGGATTTTCTACTTTCATCGTCAGACTTTGTTTTTGGAAGGCCCCCATTCAAAGCTGTCATATTCGTCATTATTATTAAAATCGCAAAAATGAAAAGTTGTGGTCTACAAGCGACTATTGCGATATCTTTGTTGTTTGACCACCTACGACAACCTACAATACATCGCTGTAAAGGTGATATTTTCTGCTTTCATTAGCAGGCTTTGCTTTGCATACCCCCTATAGAAGCTGAGATATTTGGATTGGAAAAAAACATTGTCTTTTTCTCCAAAAAATGTTTTGACCATTCCGACCCCTAAATATTATCCGACCATCACCAAAATAAATAGGCTTCTTCCCCTGCGGGCCCCCCATCAACACCCAAAATTTGGTGACGATCCGATCAAAATTACGACCTCTAGCGTGATTTCTTTAAAAGTGGAAAAATGGGATGTATTACCGACTATTGTGATATCTCCGTTAATTAGGCCACATACGCTAACCTACTTTGCAGCATTGTAAAGACAGGATTTTCTACTTTCATAGCCTGGTTTTGTTTTTGGAAAGTATCCAACAAAAGCTGTGGTATTCGTCATTAGAATTAAAATCGAATAAATGAAAAGTTTGGTTCTACAAGCGACTATTGCGATATATTTGTTGTTTGACCACCTACGACAACCTACCATACATCGCTGTAAAGGTGATATTTTCTGCTTTCATTAGCAGGCTTTGCCTTTAATATACCCCTTATAGATACGGAGATATTCGCTTTGAAATAAAACGTTGACTTTTTCCGCAAATAAGTTTTTTGCCCATTCCGACCCTGAATATTATCCGACCATCACCAAAATCAATAGGCTTCTTCCCCTCCGGGACCCTCATCAACATCCAAAATTTGGTGACGATCCGATCAAAATTGCGACCTGTAGCGTGATTACACGGTTTAGATGGACAGACGGACAGACGGACGGACGGACGGACGGACACACATAGCCAGGGTCTACGACCATTATTTCGATGCGTTACAAACTTTTTGGCCAAAACCAACTTATAATACCCTCCCCACATAGTGGTGTAGGGTATAAAAACCATCCTCAGCGAACTGAGGAAATTTTTTCTATACGAAAAAACTATCCTCAGCGAACTGAGGAAATTTTTTCTATACGAAAAAAGCATCCTCAGTGCTACTGAGAAAATTTTTTCTATACGAAAAAAAAGCATCCTCAGTGCTACTGAGGAAATTTTTTCTATACGAAAATAAAGCATCCTCAGTGCTACTGAGGAAATTTTTTCTATACGAAAAAAAAGCATCCTCAGTTCTACTGAAAACGTTGACTTTTTCCGCAAATAAGTTTTTTGCCCATTCCGACCCCTGAATATTATCCGACCATCACCAAAATCAATAGGCTTCTTCCCCTCCGGGACCCTCATCAACATCCAAAATTTGGTGACGATCCGATCAAAATTGCGACCTGTAGCGTGATTACACGGTTTAGATGGACAGACGGACAGACGGACGGACGGACGGACACACATAGCCAGGGTCTACGACCATTATTTCGATGCGTTACAAACTTTTTGGCCAAAACCAACTTATAATACCCTCCCCACATAGTGGTGTAGGGTATAAAAACCATCCTCAGCGAACTGAGGAAATTTTTTCTATACGAAAAAACTATCCTCAGCGAACTGAGGAAATTTTTTCTATACGAAAAAAGCATCCTCAGTGCTACTGAGAAAATTTTTTCTATACGAAAAAAAAGCATCCTCAGTGCTACTGAGGAAATTTTTTCTATACGAAAAAAGCATCCTCAGTGCTACTGAGGAAATTTTTTCTATACGAAAAAAGCATCCTCAGTGCTACTGAGGAAATTTTTTCTATACGAAAAAACCATCCTCAGTGCTACTGAGGAAATTTTTTCTATACGAAAAAAAAGCATCCTCAGTTCTACTGAGGAAATTTTTTCTATACGAAAAAACCATCTATACGCAAAAACCATCCTCAGTGCTACTGAGGAAATTTTTACTATACGAAAAAAAAGCATCCTCAGTTCTACTGAGGAAATGTTTTCTATAGAAAAAACCATCCGCAGCGAACTGAGGAAAGTTTTTCTGTAGAAAAAACCATCCTCAGCGAACTGAGGAACATTTTTCTATAGAAAAAAAAACAATTCTCAGCAAACTGAGGAAGTTTTTCAATAGACATTTTTTCTATAGGGAAAACCATCCTCAGCGAACTGAGGAAATGTTTTCTACAGAAAAAGACATCCTCAGAGAACTGATGAAATTTTTTCTATAAAAAAACCATCCTCAGTGCTACTGAGGAAATTTTTTCTATACGAAAAAAAAACATGATCAGTGCTACTGAGGAAATTTTTTCTATACGAAAAAACCATCCTCAGTGCTACTGAGGAAATTTTTTCTTTACGAAAAAAAAAGCATCCTCAGTGCTACTGAGGAAATTTTTTCTATACGAAAAAACCATCCTCAGTGCTACTGAGGAAATTTTTTCTATACGAAAAACCATCCTCAGTGCTGCTGAGGAAATTTTTTCTATACGAAAAAACCATCCTCAGTGCTACTGAGGAAATTTTTTCTATACGAAAAAACCATCCTCAGTGCTACTGAGGAAATTTTTTCTATACGAAAAAACCATCCTCAGTGCTACTGAGGAAATTTTTTCTATACGAAAAAACCATCCTCAGTGCTACTGAGGAAATTTTTTCTATACGAAAAAAAAGCATCCTCAGTTCTACTGAGGAAATTTTTTCTATACGAAAAAACCATCCTCAGTGCTACTATAGAAAAAAAAAACCATCCCCAGCGAACTAAGGAATTTTTTTCTACAGAAAAAACCATCCCCAGCGAACTGAGGAAATTTTTTCTATAGAAAAAACCATCCTCTGCAAACTAAGGAAATTTTTTTCTATAGAAAACCCATCCTCTGAAAACTAAGGAACTTTTTTCTATAGAAAAACCCATCCTCAAAAAACTGAGAAACTCTTTTCTATAGAAACAAATAAAAAAGTATCAGTCGGCTTTGCTGACAGAGATATACCCTCAGCCTGTGTATTAGAGCTGGCAAACCATCGATGGAAATATCGATATTATCGATACTTAATTTTTTACGACAATATCGGTGAATAGTTTTTTATATCGATACTATCGGAAATTTTGACATCACTAAAAAGAGCCGCAGAAACAATAGCCAGACGTTTTTAAAGCAAATTGTTAACGGACGCTACTGATTCTTCATGCTTTTTGTGTAAACGAATAAAACGATTTCATGAAGTTTTTTATAAGCTTAAAGAGAATGGCGCTGATGGAAGGGTGGGGTAGGAGCGAACTGGGCCGCCACCACCAACATAATCCCAAACACCAAGGAGGCTGATGGAGAAGTTATCTTGGAATTTAACGGCCATCATATGTGAATGATGAAGGGAATGTTCGAGGTGTAGAACAACTTGATAACGGACAGATGTGATTGGCAAATCAACTTGGAAACAAGTTCATGAAATTGGGCAAATTTTGACGGAAGAAGGCTTCACGCAAAGCACGAACATTATCGTTTTGAGTGGCCATCAAGTGGAACAAGGCAATAACGGCACCTTCGAATTCAGTATCACGTACTGTTGGTGGGTGAGAAGTCCTTCCACACATAGGTTTCGCATAATGATCAAGAAGCAAACACCGACACCTATGTATTTCAGATGGATCACCATACATTTCAGTCATGACATAAACAATGGCTTGACCAATGGTAATAACCATACCAAATAGTCTTTGGACACAATTGAACAAAGCACGATCCTTGGAAGTGTCACCAACTTCAATGATTTTGACACCAGTCAACAATTGCATAATCAAGAGAACCCCAATTCCATAAGGGTTCGCACGAAACAAGAAGAGAGGTTCAGCAGTGTCGGAACTTATGATTTAAACAGAGAGTTTTGAAAGCATACCAAGAAGATGAAGAGCGTTATGACGATCCATAGCACTTATGAATTTGATTTTGTGTTCGGGTTTGGCAATTTCTGAGAGTATATGTACTGCAAAAAGGGAATTTAATTCCCATGATTAATTTTTGTTTTGTATTCAAACTGTTTTTCTAATTTTTTAACTATTCTCCGCCGACGAGTCAGTAAGAATAGGAAGTGAAATAATATTATGATTTCGCAAAAATGTGCTGTAACCAATCTCTTCAAACTCAACTTCGAGAGCACGAAAACTTAACGTACCGACGCACAGTGGATCCACCCATTGGCTAACAAAAAAAATGAATGTCAAAATTTTGTACAACATCTGGCAACTCTGACAGCTATGACATGGACCTTTTTAAAAATATATTAGTTTTTGTTTCATTCGAACGAGATCTTTTTAAGAATAGCGTCAAAAGTCGGAACATTTGAATAATATTTTTTGTTGTGAGTACAACCTGTATTTTAAGTGCCAGTAAATCTATTCAAAATATCGCGAAACTAATGCGTATAGTAAAATATTATAGCGGATTTTGAAGGTGGAGGTAATAGCTTAATTTTTAGCGTGTTGTGGAATTCTAGTTATATTTTCTTAGTGTATTTTGTAATGCCAATTCGATCATATACTTAAATTTGACCTAAGGTTTTAGTCATGATGCCCACCAGTGCCCACCTCGGCAATAATTTTCCAAAGTAGTAGCAGCAGCACAAAACTGTAACCGGCGCATTGGCTTGATTTTACACTCGAAATATTTTTGGTCACTTTCTCCATACAAGTGGGCGTTTTAAATTTAAATTTTACAACGTTATTTCAATCAAATGTAAACAAAACACGTTTGTCGGCCATTTTGGATTCTAAATTAATAGGGTGACAAATCCACGATAGTATCGATTTTATCGATAGTTTGAAACGGAAATATCGAAAAAATCGAATGGGGCTGATATCGATAGTTTGCCAGCTCTACTGTGTATATTGAAACAATTTTTTCCCAAAGTACGTATTTATTTAGGGGGTTTTAAAAATGTTGGGCGTTTGAACCGACAAAAATGTTGATTAGGATTAAAGATCAAGAGGTTTGCGGAGGAGATACTAAAAGGAATGGATCGACATTGACCGTTATGAAAGTGGATCTCCAGCCACAACACATGGTGCCATAGGGGGTTTTTACACTCTTTGGGCTGTTTGCTCAAGAATTATGGACTTGCCCCTAAAATACGTTTACCATCGTAACTGAGGCAGCGAATGCAAGTTGCTTCAACAAAAATCAAAGTGATTCGATAGCAGGTATTAAAGTGAAGTTATCCGAAATTTTGTGTGGGAGGAACCGGATGGAGTGGACAAATATAGTCCATATTTGAACCTGATCTATATCTAGTAGATATATTAGGATGTGTAAAGTATGGACCAATTCGGTCACTCCCTTCAAGAGTTACCGTAGGAACAAATTTTCCGAACATTTTTGAACTTTTGTGGGGGAGGTACCTGAAGGAGTGGACCGATATGGCTTATCTTCAAACTTAAGCTATGTTTGAACAAAATATTACTAAGGCCAAATTTTGGACCGAATTGGCAGATCCGTTCGAAAGTTATCTTGCGCTCCAACCACCTCACACGTTGTCATAGGGGTTTTTTTTGCAACTTTTAGGCTATTTTCTCAGGAAGTATAGACTTGCCCCTGATGAAGCTTGTAGCGTCGTATGGAGGGCAGTGAAAACAAGTTGGCACAACAAAACTCAAAGCGATTCGAGAGATGGCCCTAAACTGAACTTTTCCAAAATTTTGTGTGGGAGGTACCCGAAGGAGTGGACCGATTGAGTCCATTTTGGAACCTCATCTAAGTTTAGTAGAAATTTCACGATGTGCAAAGTATGGATCAAATCGGTTACTTCCTTCAAAAGTTATCGTGCGCTCAAATTTTTCGAACATTTTCGAACTGTTGTTGGGGAGGTACCGGAAGGAGTGGACCGACATAGCCCATCTTCGAACTTATACTAAGTTTGGGTAAAATATTACGAAAGCCAAAATTTGAACCGAATCGGTTTATCCGTTCGAGAGTTATCGTGCGCTCCAGACAGACGGACGGACGGACATTGCTAAATCGACTTTAAATTGTCTGAAACACATTTCGTCCAAACATACTTGGGGTCTAAAACCATTATTTCGATGAGGCACATTTTACTCGTATGAAAGTGTATATGGTAAATAACAAAAATGTTTTGCAATCGATGAATCCGAGTTTCACCCTTTCAGAATTCGCGAACTGTTAACATATTCTATAAAGTATGACTACAATTCTGTAAAATGAAGTGTTTTAGGAGGGATCCCATAATGTCGACCATTAAAATTAATTTTCGTGCAAGCTGTGTTGGCATCAATGTAGAAAAATGGGTAAAAATGGGTTGAAGCCAACAAGTTTTTTTTATGTTCCCATGCGATTTCTGGCTTAACCTTAAATTTTATAGACCTATTCCCAAAGAATGAATCACAGAATACTCCATGGGCAATAATATGCACTACATCCACCTAAAATTGATGCTGACATTTTGAAGCCGGAATTTCGGGGTTTTTTGAATTTTTTTAATAATCCGGACGCGCAAGAAGATAATATTCCAAACTCATAACACGATTATAGAACTCGTAATTTTACGTTGTTTGGTGCATATCTCATGAGTGTGCTCCTTACAGCATCCTAGTAATTGGAGTCGAAAGGCCAAAATTTCATGCGTGAATTTTCTTACAAAACATATTTTTTGCGTGTAAAATTTACAACTGTCATTCAATTTCCTTTGAAACCCGCGTGAATTTAGTTTTTTTTACGCGACGGTTCTAATGAAGCCTTCTGCGATAGAATTCATCTAATAAAACCGCGGATATATTTACCTTAAAAATCGGAAAATCAGCAAAAATATATTTTGACAAATCCGCGTACTAAACCGCGATTTTCTTTAAATTTTTTTACATAAATGGAATCCTTTACTCGCGATTATAATATTTGCGAAAACACGTGTCATAAAAAAACAGAGATTCGCGAGTAATATGGGTATTTCGCCAAAAATTGAATGTGGAGGCACATCCGCGGTTTTTGAAGAAGGTGTATATTGACGTATTTTTGATGGGCGCTGATGAAACCGGATGCGCATCAAAATCGTATGCACAGTGCGCGACTTTTACCAACTTTAAGGTTTTTTGCAGTGCATGATGCAACTGGCGGCACACAATGGCCGCTGAGTGAAACATCGAAATATGCATAAATATTGAAAGAGATTGATTCGCTTTATCCAAAATCGGATGCGCATCAACCGACTTTAAATAATTCGCGAATTACAGGCTTTTTAATTTTCATATCTTTTAAATGATAGTAATTTCAATATTACTCTTAATTTCCTATCCTTATAAGTTATCACAGTAAGCAGTTAAGCTTTCACGATGGTAAACCATATATTTTGATAAAGTTTTAGCAGAATACTTTAATTTATGTATTAGATTTTAGCGAAATAGTTGGATAACTCTCAAATATTTTTTTCTAATTTTTCGAAACAAACCAAAAAATATATTTGTAACAATATTTTCCAACAATGAGTTGTTTCTCTTTTGTTGTTGTTTTGTTATAATATGCAATTTATAAAGCCAATGTTTATAATTTTGGTTTCACATTTTTTATGCGTTGTCTAGTTTCTGTACGTATTTTTAATTTAGTTTTTTAGAGGTTTATACGGACTCTGAGTTAGTATAATTTAAATTTATTGCAAGATTTTTTTAATTTTTTTGATTTTCCGCGAAAATAAAAACACATTTTGGAAATTTTGGTGCATCTACGGATAGATATCAAATGCTGTTACTGATATATGCTTACATTTTCTCAATACAAAAAATAAGAAATTTTAAAATATTTTTTCTTTATAAGCTATAACTTTTGCCGCTATAACTTTTGCGCGCATCGGCCAATTTCGTGAACGCGAGCAGATTTGAAACCAGATTTTTTTCCTTTAACTCTATACCAAAAATCGTAGATGTGCTCGCGAAAAACTTTTTTAATTTTTTTCAAATGGAATTGCAAAGGAATTTTGTTATTTGCCATATACCCCCGTTAGCATAAATGCTGAGGGTATAAAAACCATCCTCTGCAAACTGAGGAACATTTTTCTAAAGAAAAAAACATCCTCAGCAAATTGAGGATCTTTTTTCTATAGAAAACGCCATCCGCAGGAAACTGAAGAACTTTTTGTCTATAGAAAACACCAGCCTCAGCAAACTGAAGATTTTTTCTATAGGAAAAACCATCCTCAGCAAACTCAGGAATTTTTTCTGTAGAAAAAACCATCCTCAGCAAACTGAGGACATTTTTCTATAGAAGAAACCATCCTTGGGTCTACTGAGGAAATTTTTTCTATACGAAAAAAACATCCTCAGTGCTCTACAGAGGAAATTTTTCCTTTCGAAAAACCATCCTCAGTTCTACTGAGGAAATATTTCCTATACGAAAAAACCATCCTCAGTTCTACTGAGGAAATATTTCCTATACGAAAAACCATCCAGTTCTACTAAGGAAATTTTTCCTATACGAAAAAACCATCCTCAGTTTTACTGAGGAAATTTTCCTATACGAAAAAACCATCCTCAGTTTTACTGAGGAAATTTTTCCTATACGAAAAAACCATCCTCAGTTCTGTTGAGGAAATTTTTCCTATACGAAAAAACCATCCTCAGTGCTACTGAGGAAATTATTTCTATACGAGGAATTTTTTGTACGAAAAAACCATCCTCAGTCCTACTGAGGAAATTTTTTCTATACGAAAAAAACCATCCTCAGTTCTACTGAGGAAATTTTTTTCTATACGAAAAAACCATCCTCAGTTCTACTGAGGAATTTTTTTCTATACGAAAAAAACCATCCTCCGTTCTACTGAGGAAATTTTTTCTATACGAAAAAACCATCCTCAGTGCTACTGAGGAAATTATTTCTATACGAGGAATTTTTTGTACGAAAAAACCATCCTCAGTCCTACTGAGGAAATTTTTTCTATACGAAAAAACCATCCTCAGTTCTACTGAGGAAATTTTTCGTATACGAAAAAACCATCCTCAGTTCTACTGAGGAAATTTTTTCTATACGAAAAAACCAACCTCAGTTCTACTGAGGAAATTTTTTCTATACGAAAAAACCATCTTCAGTTCTACTGAGGAAATTTTTTCTATACGAAAAAAATCATCCTCAGTTCTACTGAGGAAATTTTTTCTATTCGATAAAACCATCCTCGGTTCTACTGAGGAAATTTTGTTTATACAAAAAACCATCCTCATTACTGAGGAAATTTTTTCTATACGAAAAAACCATCCTAGTGCTTCTGAGGAAATTTTTTTTATACGACGTCTTTCCCTTGCCATTCCACTCTTTAAATACCCCAGCAAATTTCTTTAATCACTTGACTACATTATCTATAAATTCTGTCTTTGTTGAATGTTTATTGCCGGCCATGCCATGCCATTCACATTATTTCAATTCAATTTCTAAGCCAAATGATGCTACTTTATTCAGTTTGGCACAGGACGTGACCGAAAGAACTTTAACTGTTTTTTTACATCAATTCCTTCAGCTGACGTTTTTTGGTTACCGTGGTAATTTTTTTCACTTTTGCGTTTAACAAATCACGTTTACGCAAAAAATTGTAAAACAAATTCACATTTCTTGCTCGGGTTTTTTGCTAAATTTAAGCAATGTATGAACGAAATAAAAACGCGAAAGATAGATACAAGTCTTTTATTTCGATAACCAAGAGAGAAATGAAAACGAAAAACCCAATTTCCACAAGAAAAATCAGTTTTTTTCATTTTGTTCCTGAGATGACTTCTATTTCCTGCACCGTGTGTATATATTTCTTTCAATACCCTTTAAGGGAGGCAAAGAAAAAAAAAACGAATTGATATCCATTGAAAAAATATGTTCGATATGGAGCACGGCATAAGTTTATTCTCTGTTCGGTTAAGAAAATATTGTGTTTTTTTGTTCTCTCACATTTCCAATTTCTATTTGTTATGCAGGATGCGAAAGAGAAGCCCTAGCCGTGGAGACGTGGTTGGTAAGAGCGAGGTGCATTAAAAAGAAGTCATATAGTTATTAAAGAAAATATTGAAGTTGTGAAGTCAGTTGCTTATTTTTCAAAAGAAATGAGGTACCCAATTGAAGTCGTGAGTTGCTCCACTGCTAGAACGGCGCTTAGAATTGCTTTCAACACTACCACCTTATTTTCATTTTTTTTTGTGCTAATAAAATGCATTAATTTTATGTTAAGCATATTCTAGCCTTTATTGTTATTGTTCAACACATTAAGTTTAATATCAATGAAGTAGAAATTGAATTGGATTTGAATTTTACATATTCCACTCTCATTCCTGTAAGAGATTTACTCACCCTACGATCAGAGAGGGATATGACAAAACGACCAAATTCAAAAATTGAAAAAAATATATCTATCGACGAAGTAAAGAGCGTCTTTATTGAGAAGGGCGTTTTTCTATAGAAAAAACCATTCTCAGGGACCTGAGGAAATTTTTTCTATAGAAAAAACCATTTTCTATAGAAAAACCATCCTCAGGGACCTGAGGAAATTTTTTCTATAGAAAAAGCCATCCTTAGGGACCTGAGGAAATTTTTTCTATAGAAAAAACCATCCTCAGGACCTGAGGAAATTTTTTCTATAGAAAAAACCATCCTCAGGGACCTGAGGAAATTTTTTCTATAGAAAAAACCATCCTCAGGGACCTGAGGAAATTTTTTCTATAGAAAAAACCATCCTCAGGGACCTGAGGAAATTTTTTCTATAGAAAAAACCATCCTCAGGGACCTGAGGAAATTTTTTCTATAGAAAAAACCATCCTCAGGGACCTGAGGAAATTTTTTCTATAGAAAAAACCATCCTCAGGGACCTGAGGAAATTTTTTCTATAGAAAAAACCATCCTCAGGGACCTGAGGAAATTTTTTCTATAGAAAAAACCATCCTCAGGGACCTGAGGAATTTTTTCTATAGAAAAAACCATCCTCAGGGACCTGAGGAAATTTTTTCTATAGAAAAAACCATCCTCAGGGACCTGAGGAAATTTTTTCTATAGAAAAAACCATCCTCAGGGACCTCAGGAAATTTTTTCTATAGAAAAAACCATCCTCAGGGACCTGAGGAAATTTTTTCTATAGAAAAAACCATCCTCAGGGACCTGAGGTAATTTTTTCTGTAGAAAAAACCATCCTCAGGGACCTGAGGAAATATTTTCTATAGAAAAAACCATCCTCAGGGACCTGAGGAAATATTTTCTATAGAAAAAAACCATCCTCAGGGACCTGAGGAAATATTTTCTATAGAAAAAAACCATCCTCAGGGACCTGAGGAAATATTTTCTATAGAAAAAACCATCCTCAGGGACCTGAGGAAATATTTTCTATAGAAAAAACCATCCTCAGGGACCTGAGGAAATATTTTCTATAGAAAAAAAATCCTCAGGGACCTGAGGAAATATTTTCTATAGAAAAAACCATCCTCAGGGACCTGAGGAAATATTTTCTATAGAAAAAACCATCCTCAGGGACTTGAGGAAATATTTTCTATAGAAAAAACCATCCTCAGGGACCTGAGGAAATATTTTCTATAGAAAAAACCATCCTCAGGGACCTGAGGAAATATTTTCTATAGAAAAAACCATCCTCAGGGACCTGAGGAAATATTTTCTATAGAAAAAACCATCCTCAGGGACCTGAGGAAATATTTTCTATAGAAAAAACCATCCTCAGGGACCTGAGGAAATATTTTCTATAGAAAAACCATCCTCAGGGACCTGAGGAAATATTTTCTATAGAAAAAACCATCCTCAGGGACCTGAGGAAATATTTTCTATAGAAAAAACCATCCTCAGGGACCTGAGGAAATATTTTCTATAGAAAAAACCATCCTCAGGGAGCTGAGGAAATATTTTCTATAGAAAAAACCATCCTCAGGGAGCTGAGGAAATATTTTCTATAGAAAAAACCATCCTCAGGGAGCTGAGGAAATATTTTCTATAGAAAAAACCATCCTCAGGGACCTGAGGAAATTTTTTCTATAGAAAAAACCATCCTCCTCAAGGAGCTAAGGAAAATTTTTCTATCGAAAAAAACATCCTCAGGGACCTGAGGAAAATTTTTCTTTCGAAAAAACCATTTTTGCTATCGAAAAAATCATCCAAAAAATCTCATCCTCAGGGAACCGAAAGCAGAAGAGAGTCTTTATCGACAATGTGAAGGGAATATTTATAGGCGACAATAACGACGTTTTATAGAAGATCAGAATGGCGTCTTTAAAGACGACCAGAAGGGCGTCTTTATAGGGGACCAGAAGGGGGTCTTTATAGACGACAAGAACGGAGACTATATCGAGCAGACGTTGTAGACATCCTGATAAACATTTCCATTGATGGCCAGAAGGGCGTCAATCAGAGCCTTAAAATTCATTCAATTGTCTTCAAATATCATTTAACTTCTTCTGCTTTTGATGCAATTGTTGCACATTTGTTAATATGGAAATGAAACAAGGTTTCTCCGTCTCTGAGGTGTTCTTGGCTTTTGCTTAGCTCATAAGGGATATGTATGTAAATGCTGCCAATATAATTTTCTGAAAACAAGAAGAAAACCTTACAAAAGCTAATTTTTCAAGAAAACATGTGAATACATTTTTAAATTACAAACATTTTTAGTGCATTTCTTAGAAAGTGCATTTTCTTTTTTCGGTAATACTTGAGAAATAAAATATTTAAAATACATAGGGGAAAATCTTCCATAATTGTATACAATGGACAATATATTGTTCGCAAATACAAGAAATAATCACAAGCCCTGTTGTAACGAAGAAGGAGAAAGAAACAGTTTCAGTTCTTAAGGCAAGCTTTTGTTAAGAGATAATGTTACCCAGTCTACCTAGAGAAAGGGGCGAGGGAGTCTTTGTAGCAAATTGAAATGCATTTTTTTTCTCTCACCGTTGTCTTTTTTGTAGAAAACAACATTTAGGTCAGTGCTGTCAACACGACAATGCTAGCAATTGTAAAGCAAACCAAATTGCTACCCAACACAAACACAAGTATAGCTTTTGTACACTTTCGCACACATCCACACATAATGTGGAGTTAACGACAAAGAAACACATTTTCTTGTGTTGACTTTGGTGGCTTTATTTCACATTTGGTACCTTATGTTACGGAAAAACAAGTAAGCAAAGGCTTACCATGTGATACCCTACACCACCAATTCTAAAAACATCTATATGCAAAGAAATACGCATAACTTCTTTAATATTAGTCCAATAAAAAAACTTTTTTGTATGATTTGTTGTATCGTCAGTTATTTAATAAAAAAATAGAAAAAATGTGCACAGTGGGCTTGGATGCAATTTTCGCGATTTAATATTTCAAATAAATTTTTAAAAATGATTGACCCTTTCGATTTTCTTGAAATCTTTTTATTAATTACAAAAATTTTAATTCCTAATGGTAGTGGGATTCAAAAATGAAGAAGTTTTTAACATGTTTAAGATAAATTCCTAAATAAAACAACAAAACAAATGTTAAAAATTTAATTATTTATATTTTTGGTAAAATAACAAATGTTTCACACTCTTATAAAGGAAAAAATGTAATGTGACAAATTTTAAAAAAGTAAGAAAAAATAGTAATCATTCGAATCCGACTACCAAATAGGAATTAAAATTTTTGAAATTGATCGTAGTTTAATATAAAAAAAATTTCAACAAATTGGAGGGGTCAATCATTTTTAAAATTGATTTGAAATATTAAATCACGAAAATTGCATCCAAGCCCACTGTGCAATTTTTTATATTTTATATTAAATAGCTGATAAAACAACAAAACATACAACAACGTTTTTTTTTCTAATTGGACCAATATTAAAGAAGTTATGAGTATTTCTTTGCATATAGTTTTTACATAATTCGACTTTTTCAAGGCGCGATATCTCTTGAGCCGTTGGTCGAAAAAATCTGAAAATATAATGAAATGTTTGGTGACGAGAAGCATCACCACAGCAAAAAATAAAGGAAATCCAAAAACCTCATTTTAAAAAAAGTGTCCGATTTCACTCAGAAATCCCCACATATATTCTTGATTGGGGTAAAATTCTAAATCGATATACCCATGTCCGCCCGTCCGTCCGTCTGTTGAAATCAAGATACAGCTCGCAATTTTAAAGATAGAGTTTTGTATTTTGGTACAGAAGTTTATATTATTCCTAGGATGTTTGGTATTGCAAATGGGCTATATCGGTCCACGTTTTGATATAGCCCCCCATAAAACGGTACCACCAGATTTTCGGTATTTTGAAGTTTTTAGCTTCATTATCACACAGAAACGCCTGACATTTGGTACGTAGTCTTCGTTGGTGATATACAACTTTCCCCCAGAATTTTGTTGGTATTGGTCCACGCCCTTATATAGCCCCAATAGAACGGTACCTCCCGATATTCGGTATTTTGAAGGTTGTGGCCTCATTACCCTACCGAAATGGCAGAAATTTGATATGTAGTCTTCTTTGGGCCTTCATATAGCCCCATAGATGGTACCTCCCGGTATTCGGTATTTTGAAAGTTGTGGCCACCGAAATGGCTAAAATTTGGTATTTAGTCTTAATTGAGGTTATTAAACTTTCCACAAGAATTTTGTGTGTACAGGTCCACGTCTTCGTATATGGCTGAAATATGGTATTTAGTCTTAGTTGGGGGTATTAAACTTTCCTCCCTGAATTTATCGGTAAAGATCCACGCCTTCATTTGACCCTCATAAAACGGTACCTTCCGATTTTCAGTATTTTGCATGCGGTGGCCTCAATACCCCCCTGAAAAGGCTGAAATTTGGTATTAAGTCTTCGTTGGGGGTGTAAAATGTCCACCTGAAATTTGTCGGTATAGGCCCACGTCTTCATATATCCCCCATAGAGTGGTACCTCCCGATTTTCGGTATTTTGAAGATTGTGGCCTCAATACTACACCGAATTTGCTGAAATTTTGTATTTAGTCTACGTTGAGGATGTACAACTTTCCACTAGAAATTTGTCGGTACAGGTCCACGCCGTCATATAGCCACCATAGAGCGGTACCACCCGATTTTCGGTATTTTGCATGTTGTGGCCTCAATATCCCCCTGAAGAGGTTGAAATTTGGTATTTAGTCCTCGTTGGGGTTGTAAAACTGTCCACCTGAACTTTGTCGGTATAGGTCCACGTATTCATATAGACCCCATAGAATGGTACTTCCCGATTTTCGGTATTTTGAAGATTGTGGCCTCAATACTACACCGAAATGTCTCAAATTTGGTATTTAGTCTTCGTTGAGGGTATACAACTTTCCACCAGAAATTTTTCGGTACAGGTCCGCTCCTTCATATAGCCCCCATAGAGCGGTACCATCCGATTTTCGGTATTTTCAAGGTTGTGGCCACAACAACAAACCGAAATGACAGATATTTGGTATTTAGTCTTCGTTGGGGGTATTAAAATTTCCTCTCTGAATTTATCAGTATAGGTCCACGCCTTCATAGTCTTCGTTGAAGGTATTAAACGTTCCTCCCTGAATTTATCGGTATAGGTCCACGCCTCCATATAGCCCCCTTAGAACGTTACCTTCCGATTTTCGGTATTTTGCATGTTGTGGCCTCAATATCCCCCTGAAAAGCCTGAAATTTGGTATTTTGTCTTCGTTGGGGGTGTAAAACTGTCCACCTGAAATTTGTCGGTAAAGGACCACGTCTTCATATAGCCCCCATAGAATGGTACCTCCCCATTTTCGGCATTTTGAAGGATGCAGCCACAATAACCCACCTAAATGGCTGAAATTTTGTATTTAGTCTAAGTTGGGGGTATTACATTTTCCTCCCTGAATTTATCGGTATAGGTCCACGACTTCATTTGCTTGTTGTGGCCTCAATATCCCCATGAAAAGGCTGAAATTTAGTATTTAGTTCGTTGGGGGTGTAAAACTGTCCACCTGAAATTTGTCGGTATAGGTCCACGTCTTCATATATCCGCCATAGGATGGTACCTCCCGATTTTCGGTATTTTGAAGGTTGTAGCCTCAATACTACACCGAAATGGCTGAAATTTTGATATTTAGACTTCGTTGGGGGTATTAAACTTTCCTCCCTGAAAATAAGTCCACGCCTTAATATAACCCCCATAGAACAATACCTTCCGATTTTCGGTATTTTGCATGTTGTGGCCTCAATACACCCTGAAAAGGCTGAAATTTGGTATATTTAGTCTTCGTTGGGGGTGTAAAACTGTCTACTTGAAATTTGTCGGTATAGGTCCACGTCTTTATATAGCCCCCATAGAAATGTACATCCCGATTTTCGGTATTTTGAAGGTTGTGACCCCAATACTACACCGAAATGGCTGATATCTGGTATTTAGTCTTCGTTGAGGGTATACAACTTTCCACCAGAAATTTGTCGGTACAGGTCCACGCCTTCGTATAGCCCCCATTGAGTGGTACCACCCGATTTCCTGTATTTTGAAGGTTGTGGCCACAACAACAAACCGAAATGGCAGATAATTGGTATTTAGTCTTCGTTGGGGTTAAAAATCTTTCCGACCAAAATTCGCGAGTATAGGTCCATGTTTCGATTTCCCCCATAAACCGGTACTTCCCGATTTTCGTAATTCTGAAGATTGTGACGTCAATATCCCGCCGAAATGACTGAAATTTGTTATTTTGTCTTCCATGGGGATATAAAATATTAAAGAAGAGAATTATCCTTCATATAGCCCCCAAAGAGCGGTACCTCCCGATTTTCGGTATTTTGAAGGTTGTGGCCACAACAACAAACCGAAATGGCAGATATTTGCTATTAAGACTATGTTGGAGATAAAAACCTTTCGCGAGTCCATGTTTCGATATAGCCCACATAGAACGGTACCTCCCGGTTTTCGTTCTTCTCAAGGCTGTGACATCAATATCGCGCCGAAATGACTGAAATTTGTTATTTTGTCTTCCATATTCCAGAAGAGAATAATCGCTTTAGGTCCACGCCTTCATAGAAAGTCTTGAATTTCGTACCTCTTGATTTTCGGTATTTTGAAGGTTTAAGCCACAATATCTTACCGAAATATCGGAAATTTGGTATTTAGTCTTTTTTGAGCATAAAAATTTTCTGCTAGAAATTTGTCGGTATAGATCGACGTTTTGATATAGCCCCCGTAGAACGGTACCTCCGAATTTCGGTATTTTAAAGCTTGGTCACATTGTTTTACCGAAATTGCTGACATTTGATGTTTAGTCTTTAGTCTGATCATGATGTTGAATGGCAAGCCTCGTCTCTATCATAAACTCTAACTTTACATAAAATTTAGAGTCGATCAGACTACTATTGCGACCTACAGAGCCGCTACAAAATCTGATAAAAATGTTGTTTTTAGTCCATTTCACCCCCTAAATATTTCACGATCATCGCCAAAAACTATCTATTCCAGTCAGAACCAGATTTCCATACAAAATTTCGTGACGATTGGTCCATAATTGCGGTCTGGAATTTGATAACAATTTTTAATGGACCGACGCACAGTGGGAAAAATACCGATCTAGCGTGCAGAAAATCAAAAAATGGACTTCAAAAAACCATGAAACTTTAGTACAGTATTGTACTAGAGGGTTGACTGTACTTAACGGCATATACAATAACTAGAATTGATTAGTCGGAAGGGAATAACGGTACATTGAACATGGATAGTTTTTACAGTGTTCACGATGATGTTTTTTAGTTGTAAAATTGCGATATACGTGTGCTGTCTGCGGCATATTATTTTCGAATCTTTTGTATTTTTGGTTTATCGTAAAGGTATTTAACTAAATTAAACAGTTTTATGAGCCAAAAGTTATGTTAATTTAGATGTTACGGTCTAATTATATGTAACGTCCATTTTATTCCATTTCTGCAATTAAAACAGGGATAAAGTGTAAATTCGGATCAAATCGGATCAGATTGGATCAAGATATTTTTTTTATTTTTTATATATCGACGCCTCCAAACAATAGTATGCTAAGTCGACTTAGCATGTTTTCAAGTTCTTTACATTTTTATATTTAACGTCCTTTTACTTAAATTCTGTCAAATTTTAGTAATGATCGGACAATCCGAACAGAAGTTATAAACAAATATTTCCTTAGCATAGTACTGAAGGTCAAAGAAATTTCCAAACTTTAAGAGCTTGTCCTGCAAAACTCGCTTTTCAAAATTAACAAACTATTATTTGGAAGTGTCGAACGTCCTTTAACTTAAATTCTGTCTAATTTTGGTAATGATCGGTCAATCCGAACAGAAGTTATAAACAAATATTGACTTAGCATAGTAATGAAGTTCAAAACAATTTCCAAACTTTGAGAGCTTCTCCTGCAAAACTCACTTTTTAGACTTAGCATACTATTATTTGGAGGTGTCGATATATTGTCTAGAATAACCTCTCATTTATTTCATATATCTCCTGCGACTTTTTGACTTTTTGCCATTTTTAGGGAATTATGCCAATTTAGCACAGGATGCTTTTTAAAGTTTAATTCAAATAAAATGAGGATTCTGACAAATTTTTATACCCTCAGCATTTATGCTAACGAGGGTATATACACTTTCATACGGGCAAAATGTGCCTCATCGAAATAATGGTTTTAGACCCCAAGTATGTTTGGACGAAATGTGTTTCAGATAATTTGGAGTCGATTGAGCAATGTCCGTCCGTCTGTCTGTCTGGCTGGCTGGAGTGCACGATAACTCTCGAACGGATTAACCGATTCGATTTTGTCCAAACTTAGTTTAAGTTCGAAGACCGGTTATATATATACGATAACTCTTGAAGGAAGTAACCGATTTAGTCCATACTTTACTAATCCTGAAATGGCTACCAGACTTAGATGAGGTTCCAATATGGACTCAATCGGTCCACTCCTTTGGGTACCTCCCACACAAAATTTCGGACAAGTTCAGTTTAGGACCTGCTCTCAAATCACTTTGATTTTTTTAGCAACATGTATTCACTGCCCCCATACGACGGTATGAGTTCCATCAGGCGCAAGTCCATACTTCCTAAGAAAATAGTCTGAAAGTTGCACAAAGCCCCTATGACACCGTGTAAGATGGCTGGAGCGCAACATAACTCACGAACGGATCTGCCGATTGTGTCCAAAATTTGCCCTTAGTAATATTTTGTCCAAACATAGTTTAAGTTCGAAGATAAGCCATATCGGTCCACTCCTTCAGGTACCTCCCCCACAAAGGTTTAAAAATTGTTCGTAAGTTAAATCTTGAAGGGAGTGGCCGAATTGGTCCACACTTTACACATCCTAATATATTTAATAGATATAAATCAGGTTCAAATATGGATTATATCTGTCCACTCCATCCGGTACCTCCCACACAAAAGTTCAAAAATGTTCGGAAAATTTGTTCGTACGGTAACTCTTGAAGGGAGTGGCCGAATTGGTCCATACTTTACAGATCCTAATATATTTAATAGATATAAGTCAGGTTCAAATATGCACTATATCTGTCCACTCCATCCGGTACCTCCCACACAAAATTTCGGATAAGTTCACTTTAAGACCTGCTATCGAATCACTTTGATTTTTGTTGAAGCAACTTGTATTCACTGCCTCAATTAGACGGTAAAAATTTTTTCAGGGGCAAGTCCACACTTCATGAGCAAACAGCCCGAAGGGTGTAAAAACCCCCTATGGCACCATATGTAGTGGCTGGAGATCCACTTCCATAATGGTCAATGTCGATCCATTCCTTTAAGTATCTCCTCCGCAAAACTTTTGCTCTTTAATCCTAATCAACATTTTTGTCGTTTTTTGGGAAAAAATTGTTTAAATATACACAGGCTGAGGGTATATTTCTGTCGGCCAAGCCGACTGATACTTTTTTACTTGTTTATATAAAATCTCTGATATCATTTGGAATTGATCACAGCATAGCAGATAAGAAAATAAAAATTGAAAATGTCCGTACTACCGTTCCTAGGAAATGGGGGGGAAGTACGAAAATGAAAAAAGTAAAGGGCCTCCAAACAAACTGCTAAATAAAAGTCTTTATTACTTAAAAGAGCATGCTGGGTTGATTTTGAACTCTTATTATAACCTTCACCACAAATTATTTGTATTGAAGCTTTAAAAATACCGAAAATCGGGCGATGCCGTTCTATGGGGGCTTTATAAAAATATGGGTATGTACCAATAATTCTCTGTCGGAATGTTTTGTACTTCCAACGAAAACTAAATGCCACATTTTAGCCATTTTGGTTGGGTAATATGCCAGAAATCTTCAAAATACCGAAAATCGGGAGGTACTATTCTATCGGAGCTATTCCAGAAAACTATTAAAAATACAAATTTGCTTAATATATCAATAAATGAAGTAAAATTGTCAATTTAAAGCTGTTCTGTATTTTTTCCCACTGTGCGACGGACATACATCTTAAAATTGCTTTATCTCGTCGAGATATGAATTTTGGTATACCACATGGGGAGACGAATATTTCTCTGTGTTACATGAATTTTTTAAAGACAAACTTATGATACCCTTTCTACATTATGGTGTGGGTATAATAAGGACAAATTCAAATACGTAACAAAATCAGTACTTATATCTTTAAAGGATAAAATGTCTGTTTTTTTATCGCATCGATGTCAAATTTGCCTGTACTGAACTTACTGTATAAAACAACTTTACATTTGCATTGTGTATGGAAAGAAATACAAAACGAAGCTTTCAAACTCAAACCGAGCTACTAAACCAAACAACCAACCAACCATTTGAGCAAGTTTGTAACAATTCCTACAGATTATCTTTACAAATGAACAACTAGGGACATACAATCCAACATGGGTGTGTACTTTTCTGTTTGTATGTTTAATTTTTGAGCACACATAAAAAAATAGAGATTTGAATTGTAACAAATTAAAAAGTTTTTATTTAGAAATTAACTTTCTTGTGTTCCTTTTTTTGCTGCCTTGTTTGCCTGCTGAAAGTTTGAAATTTACAATATTTATTGGTTGGTAAGACTAGACAATATATCATTGTCTCATTGAGAGTGTAGAGTGCTAGTTGTTGGGTTGTATTAAAATTAACAAAGGTTTCTGAGGTATGATTTGTCTATGATTTTTCTTGACTTTGTAACTTGTAACTGCTGCATGAAGATGTTTTCAGTAAAAGCGTCCAACAATTCCTAACACTGTTAAACTCTCAATTAATTTGTTTATTCTATTTGTCACCCGAATTTGGTTATTTTAATGGTTGGTTTCTGTTTTAGTTTGGATCTGAATTGTATAACTGTAGTACATTGTGTTAATAAGCAAGTAAGAAATTATCAGTCAGCAGCGCTGACGGAGATATACCCTCCGCCACTGACAAAAAAAACTAACATAATTATTATGCCGTATATAATATATGTTGATTTTGAATCACAAGTTTGCTTCAAAATTCGTGGAATCTGTAGGTACCGTAATGTGGGGCTATACCAAATCATTGACATATAGGTACCAAAAATGTTTAGTAAGCAAACTTCTGATTGATAGAGAACTTGAAATATTAAATTAAGTTACAATAAGTTTGGAAGAATTTTTTGAAAAAGTCTTAGAGTTATCTTGCACTATAGACATTTGCAGGGAGAAACCGGCTTGGTCTTAATTTTGTACATCGTATTATTTCTTAGAGACTTGGATTACGTTCGAATGTAGACTACATCGGAACACTCCTTCGGGTGCCTCCCACACAAATTTTGGAAAGAATGCCGTTAAAGGACTCGGATTGTTTAATTTTTTTTTTTTTGCATTTTTTGTCTTTGTGGCCCTTGTTACGTCGGTAAAATTTTTTTCGGGTCAAGGTCCATTCTTCTTGAGAAATTGGGCGAAAATTTAAGAAAACCCATAGAGATTTTATAACTATTGAGTTTACTTATTTTCTTTGCGTCCGAGCCAGAGGGTATATCTCCGTCGGCACAACTGACTGATACTCTCTAACTTGTTTTAATAATATGTAGCAAAAAAGCCCCGATTGGTCATTACAAAATACGAAAAATAATACCTTACGTGTCCACTAATGACGGCGCACAGTGGTTCAGAATCGTGTTTCCCTGGTCAAAACTCCGTAACTTTTGAACGGATAGAAATATTTTCATATTTCTGTTCGACAGATGAAAGTGTTAGTTTTTCGACACATTAAAAGCTAGAAAATTCTAGCGGTTGCAAAGGAATTCAAGGTCAAAGTTAACAATTATAGTTTTTTTTTTCAGATTTTGCATTAAAATATGAGTGTTTTTGGTTTTTCATATGTTCTAACAATTTAATAAAGGCCAAACCCCAATAAACAAGCCATAAAAATACAAAAAATTAAAACAAAATTGTTTGAAAAAAATTTAATTTTTTTAAATTTTTTTTTCAAAAATTTTTACTTTTTTTCCAAAATTGAAAAAAATACTCCTTGGATTTTCATAAAACTTTTATAACTTTTATAAAAACTAATATATTAAAAAAGTGGTCATTTGTGTGAAAAAAAAAAAACTATAATTTATATGGGAAACGGTGTGGAAAAAACACAGAAACTCGTACGGCGGTTGCAGAGGAATTCAAGGTCAAAGTTAAAATATTGTTATACCCTACACCACTATGTGGTAAGGGGTATTATGTGTTAGTGCATTTGTATGTAACATACAAAAGGAAGCGAGATAGACCCATAGTTCCTTCTAGGGATATACATAGAATCACTTTCTGAGTCGATTTATGCATGTCCGTCCGTCCGTCCGTCCGTCCGTTCGCAACATACAGGCCGCATTTGTTGACCGATTTCGCTGAAAATTGGGGAATACCATTTTTTTAGCCGTCGGAAGATCAAGTTCGAAGATGGGATATATCGGTCCACGTTTTGGTATAGCCCCCATATAACGGTACCCCCCGATTTACGGTATTTTGACGTTTTCAGCTACATTTTCAGACCGATTTGGGTATAATTTGACATTTAGGGTTCTTAAGTGTCAATAAACATATATAACAAAACTTGTGGACATAGGTCCACGTTTTGGTATAGCCCCCATATAACGGTACCCCCCGATTTGCGGTATTTTGACGTTTTTAGCTATATTTTCAGACCGATTTAGCTATAACTTGACATTTAGGGTTCTTAAGTATCAATAAACTTATATAACGAAAGTTGTGGACATAGGTCCACGTTTTGGTATATCCCCCATATAACGGTACCCCCCAATTTACGGTATTTTGACGTTTTTAGCTACATTTTCAGACCGATGTAGCTATAATTTAACATTTAGGGTTCTTAAGTGTCAATAAACTTATATAACAAAAGTTGTGGACATAGGTCCACGTTTTGGTATAGCCCCCATATAACGGTACCCTCCGATTTGCGGTATTTTGACGTTTTTAGCTACATTTTCAGACCGATGTAGCTATAATTTAACATTTAGGGTTCTTAAGTGTCAATAAACTTATATAACAAAAGTTGTGGACATAGGTCCACGTTTTGGTATAGCCCCCATATAACGGTACCCTCCGATTTGCGGTATTTTGACGTTTTTAGCTACATTTTCAGACCGATGTAGCTATAATTTGACATTTAGGGTTCTTAAATGTCAATAAACTTATATAACAAAAGTTGTGGACATAGGTCCACGTTTCGGTATAGCCCCCATATAACGGTACCCCCCGATTTACGGTATTTTTGACAGTTTTAGCCACATTTTCAGACCGATTTAGCTATATTTTGACACTTAGGGTTCTTAAGTGTCAATAAACTTATATAACAAAACTTGTGGACATAGGTCCACGTTTTGGTATAGCCCCCATATAACGGTACCCCCGATTTGCGGTGTTTTGACGTTTGTAGCTACATTTTCAGACCGATATAGCTATAATTTGACATTTAAAGTTCTTAAATGTCAATAAACTTATATGACAAAACTTGTGGACATAGGTCCACGTTTTGGTATAGCCCCCATATAACGGTTCATTTAAGTTCATATTTTCGTATAGCCCAGATACCTCCAAACTAGCTGTTAATGACATTTGAAGTTCCCACGTTATGTACCGATTTTCGATATTTTGAAGATTCTAGCTAAATTTCTTAACCGAATTAGGAGTTATTTGACATTAAAGGCTCCCATCAAAAACTGTCAACATAGGCCCATGTTTTATTATAACCCCTATATAACAGTACCTCCCAATTTCTAGCCCACCAAAAATTGTCAACATACATAGTTAGATATAGGCACCATAAAAAAGGGCCTCCCGAATGAAGCATAAATGTACATAAACATTATGTGACATTTTAACGTACCCACTTAAAGTTGGGGACAGGAATGAAAAGTAATTATTCCATTTTAGTTCAGAATATTTTATGGTGGAGGGTATGAAAAGTTCGGCCCGGCCGAACTTAATGCTTTTTTACTTGTTTTTTTTTTTATTTTGCATCAAAATATGAGTGTTTTTGAGTTTTTCATATGTTCTAACAATTCAATAAAGGTCAAACCCCAATAAACAAACCATAAATAAAAACTAAAAATTAAAAAAATCTTTGGAAAAAAATTTTTTTAAAAAAAATTTTAAGCAGTTTTTTTTCCAAAAATTTAACTTTTTTCCAAAATTAAAAAAATACTCCTTGGGTTTTCATAAAACTCTTATAACTATTATAAAAACTCATATATAGCATTTCCAAATTAAATGAAACCTTTTCCAAATTGAATGAAACCTTTTCCAAATTAAATGAAACCTTTTCCAAATTAAATGAAACCTTTTCCAAATCAAATGAAACCTTTTCCAAATCAAATGAAACCTTTTCCAAATTGAATGAAACCTTTATTTTTATTAAAAGAAAAAAAGCCAGACTATTTTGAAAAGAGGAAGAAATAAAAAACTTTACGTGTTTTAACGATTTTTTACTTAAATTCCGCACGGGTTCTGATGCATAAATTCGGTTATGTGGGAGTCCATGGAAGACGAAAATACCTTTGGTTTCTTTGGGTCACTTCGTTTTTGATTTTATAACGGAAAATGTAGTGAAAAACGGGGTTTCTTGGAATTTCAACATTAAACGGGCATATCTTATTTTTTCCACAAAGGATTTCCACTGCTTTTTTTCTTGGAAAGGGGAGAATATTTTCTTTCGAGCAAGTCATTGATTTTCAAAATCGATTAACAAATGGCTAAGTTGCAGTGATTAGAGTGTGACAAAAACGCATTAAAAACTGGAAAATGTTTTGCTCGTGCTCTAGGCTGCGTAGAAGATACCATACAGTATAATTATTTACTTTTTCCAAGAGAGAAATATAGTTAGTTTTCCAAAATGCGAAAAACCAATGAAATCGGTTGAAAAATATATAAGTTATGGCATTTTTTGTGCTATAACTTTTTGGTTATTCGTATACTTTCCCTTATAAAAGATTGGTACTGTACCAAGACTCTTAAAGGCAACAATCTTACCTACCTAACAAAAAAAATAAATAAATAAATAAATAAATAAATAAATAAATAAATAAATAATGAACACAATAACTGTTATAGTTTCTGAGAAATAGCTTTTTCTTTCTCCAAAAATTTGCCAAAATTAAATATTTTCCAAAATTGGGAAACATTTTTCGTCACGCCCACACTTTCCACCTATTTTGATCTAATTTTTTTGCTTTCCTTGCTTTCAATATGTTTACTATCGAATCCTATATAGAAATTAATAACACTGTGCTACAGTGAAAGTTTGCAGGGGTTCTGATGCATAAATTCGGTATTGTGGGAGTCCATGGAAGACGAAAATACCTTTGGTTTCTTTGGGTCACTTCGTTTTTTGATTTTATAACGGTAAATGTAGTGAAAAACGGGGTTTCTTGGATTTTCAACTTTAAACGGACATAACTTCTTTTAGCCACAATGGAAATTACAGCTTATTTTCTATTTAAAAGGTGAAATTTCGTGGATTTCGAAAAAGCCATAATTTTTAAAAATCAGGTAACAAATGGTTACGTTATAGTGATTTAAATGTGACAAAAATGCATTAAAAAACAGGAAAATGCTTTTCCTGGTGCTCTAAGCTGCGTAGAAGACACCAAACTGCATAACTATTTACTTTTATCAAGAAGTTACTTTAGTTAGCTTTACAAAATGGGGAAAACCAATTAAATCGGTTGAAAAATGCGTGAGTTATGGCATTTTTTGTGTTTTAAATTTTTGGGGTTTCCTTTATAAAAGTTGGTACCTTGGTGCGTATGATTGTAGTTTGAATTTGTCTTGTAAACAATTACGCACAAGGTAGCAATCTTTTATAAAGGAAAAACCAAAAAGTTAAAACACTAAAGATGGAATAACGCACGCGTTTTTCAACCGATTTCATTGGTTTTCCCCATTTTGTAAAGCTAACTAAATTTCCTCAATGACAAAAGTAATTAATTACGCAGTTTGGTGTCTTCTACGCAGCCTAGAGCACGACGAAAAGCATTTTCCTGTTTTTTAATGAGTTCTTGTCACACTTAAATCACTATAACTTAACCATTTGTTACCCAATTTTTTAAAGTTATGGCCCGTCCGAAAGACATGATTCTCACCTTTAAAAAATAAGCTGTAAATGTCCATTGTGGAAAAAAGAAGTTATGTCCGTTTTAATTTGAAAATCCAAAAAACCCCGTTTTTCACTACATTTTCGGTTATAAAATCAAAAAACGAAGTGACCCAAAGAAACCAAAGGTATTTTCGTCTTCCATGGACTCCCGCAATAACGAATTTATGCATCAGAACCCTGCAAAAAAATTTTTTCTCCACGTTTGTAGCACAGTGTAATCGGCGACAACAAATAATTTTGGTTTTTGGCCAGGAAAATCGATTTCTGAACCACTGTGCGGCGTATATAGGTATGTATGTTCTGTATCGCTAGTACGTTATCAAGTATATCAACTTATGTATGTAAGACGGGACTGCTAAAATATGTCGCAATCAAATAAAAGAAATTCTTTGGAAAATAGTGCCCAGGTGTATTAAATGACGTTAAAATATCACGGTGCTTTTGAATCAAATTTAAATGGAATGTGCTTACACCTGGGAAGTTTTTGCGGATTTGCGCTTTTCAAATAAATTGCGATTCAAGTCGAAATTTTTAGTGGTTGTTTTGGTTTTTGCTACTTTGCTTGGAAACCGCAAGTCCTATTAAAATTGAAATAAAGAAAATGTTGTAGCTATCAAAATTCTCTACAAGATTAACCTTAATGATATTTTCGTAGGTTTTACAACTTTTGTGATATAGAAGTTGAAATTGGGACAATTCAAATTCAATTCAATTCTGTATCGTCTCCTTATAAAACAATGTCATGACTGCAATTGCCCAACTTAAACTTATATATCTAAAAAATGGTACAACCTAGGAAAAATTACATAAGCCAGTCTTGTAGAGAAGTTTCACAGCTATAAGATTTTCTCAGGTCCCGTACCTATAAGACTTGCCGTATTCAAGCAAATTCGCGAAACCCTAACAAAAAAAAAAAAAAAAAAAAAAAACAAGTAAAAAAGTGGCAGTCGGCTTTGCCGACAGATATATACCCTCAGCCAATGTGAAGCGAAACTTTCACCTCCGGACAGATCGAATGTATTTAAGGTCTCTTCAGAATTTTGTGGCCCTTTTTGGACATTTGAACTTGCCGACAAAAATGTGGATTAGGAATTAACTGCACTAACACACAAATGTTGAACTTTTGTGGGGGAGGACCCTTAGGGAGGACCGATATGGGATCGAGAGTTATCGTACTGTCCGACCGCCACATATAGTGACATAGGGGTTTTTTACACCTTTCGGGCTGTTTTCCCAAGAAATATAGTCCATCTTCGAATTTAAAATATGTTTTGATAAAATATTACGCAGGCCAAATTTTGGACCAAATCGACAGATCCGTTGGAGAGTTATCTTGCGCTCCAACCACATAGGGGCTTTTTGCACCTTTCCGGACATTTTCTCAGGAAGTATGGACTTGCCCCTGATGAAATTTGTACCGTCGTATGGAGGGCCGGGAATACAAGTGGCTACATCAAAAAACAATACGATTCGAGAGCAGGTCCTAAGCTGAACATTTCCAAAATTTTGTGTGGGAGGTACCCGAAGGCGTGGACAGATGGAGTCCATATTGGAACTTCATCTAAGTGTGGTAGCAATTTCACTAAGTGCAAAGTATGGACTAAGTCGGTTACTCCCTTCGAGTGTTATAGTTCTCTCAAGCTTTGCGACAATTTTTGAACATTTGTGGGGGAGGTACCTGAAGGAGTGGACCGATATGGCTTATCTTCGAACTTAAAATAAGATTGCACAAAAATTGCCAACGCCAAATGTTGAACTGAATCGGCAGATCCGTCGGAGAGTTATGCTGCGCTCCAACAACTACACACGGTATCATATGGGTTTTTTGCACCTTTCAGGCTATTTTGTCAAGAAGTATGGGCTTGCCCCTGATGGAACTTGTACCGTCGTATGGAGGGCCGTGAATACAAGTGGCTACATCAAAAATCAAAACGATTCGAGAGCAGGTCCTAAACTGAACTTTTCCAAAATTTTGTGTGGGAGGTACCTGAAGGCGTGGACCGATGGAGTCCATATTGGAACCTCATCTAAGTTTGGTAGAAATTTCACTATGTGCAAAGTGTGGACCAAGTCGGTTACTCCCTTCGAGAGTTATCGTGCGCACAAGATTTGCGACAACTTTTGAACATTTGTGGGGGAGGTACCTGAAGAAGTGGACCTGTATGGCCCATCTTCGAACTTAAATCAAATCTGGACAAAATATTTCGATACCCAAAATTTGAACCGAATCGATTGATCCGTTCGAGAGTTATCGTGCGCACCAGCCAGCCAGACAGACAGACGGACAGACAGACGGACGGACATTGCTAGATCTACTCAAAATTGTCTGAAACGGATATCGTACAAACATACTTGGGGTCTAAAACCATTATTTCGATGAGGCACATTTTTGGTCGTATCAAAGTGTAAATCCCTTTTTAGCCTAAAGGCTGAGGGTATAATAAAAATGTAAACTGAGCTTCTTTATCTCAGAAATGGTACAGCCTCAGAACAAATCATAAACGTCAATCCTGTAGAGAATTTTCACAGCTACATTTCGATTGGACATGCGGTTTCCAAGCAAAATCGTGAAAACCTAAAAAACACCTAAACATGTGAATTTTTACCGCGATTTATTTAAAAATCTATACAGCGATTTTTTGTTGTTTTTGGATTTTTCTCATTTATGAACATTGCTGTTTCAGAATCTGCAAAAACTTCCCCTGTGTAAGCGGTTTTCATTAAAAGTTAGTTAAAGCGATACAGTCAGTGCATTGTCCCAATTTGAACTTCAATATCTCAAAAATGGTAAAACCTACGAAAATACCGTAAAGGCGAATCTTGTAGAGAATTTTCATAGCTTGATAGGACCTGGGGTTTCTAAGCAAAATCGTGAAAACCTAAAAAATCATAAAATTGTCAACTTCAATCGCGATTTATTTAAAAAGCGCTCCGGCGATTTTTTTGCTTTTTTGATTTTTCTCATCTATGAACATTGTAGTTTCAGAATCCACAAAAACTTCCCAGGTGTAACACCTTCCATTTAAATTTGATTCAAGAGCACCGTGATATGTTTGGAAGAATTTTTTGAAAACGTTTTAAAGTTATCTTGCACTATAGCCATTTTAGTATGTGCCGCAAAGTTTTTTGGAGGTTTTGGGCCATTATTTCAGAAACAATGAACTTACTCCGGAAAAAACTTGTACCGTTGTAAACGGACTACTAAGACAAAAAAGAATCAAAACTGTCCGAGAGGAGCTCTTAAACTTATCTTTTTCCGAATTTTGTGTGGTAGGTACCAAACCCGATCTATATCTGGAAGGAATAATACGATGCGCAAAGTTTGGACCAAATCGATTGCTCCCTTCGAGAGTTATCGTTCAGACTATTTTACAGACAAATTTGGAACTTTTGTGGGGAAGGTACCTGAAGGAGTGGACCGATATGGCCCATCTACGAACGTATACTAAGTTTGAAAAGTTATTACGAATCGGTTGATCCGTTCGAGAGTTATCGTGCACACCAGCCAGCCAGACAGGCAGACGGGCGGACATGGCTAAATCGACTCCAAATTGACTGAAACGAATTTTGTCCAAACATACTTGGGGTCTAAAACCGTTCTTTCGATGAGGCACATTTTGGGTCGTATCAAAGTGTATATACCCTTTCCAGCCTAAAGGCTGGGGTTATAACAAATAAAAACCTATCAGTCGGATTTGCCGATGTGAATTGTCTCTTTCATCTACTGAGAGATCTAATATATTTAATTTAATAATTTTTAGCCTGTTTTGGACATTTGAACTTGCCGACAAAATGTGAAGTAGGATTAAAGTCCAAAAGTGTTGCGGAGGAGGTACTTAAAGGAATGGACCGACAAGATCCAATATGGAAGTGGATCGTATTTTGGGAGTCATATATGTTCGATAGATATCGCGCTCACTAATCATTTCAGTTGGAAAACGTATAACTTTTGGACCAGTATGCCAGGAAGCATGGACTTGACCACGGAAAACATAACATCGCTGTAAACAGGACCACAACGAACAGCATCGGTATATATTTTCAAAGGAACAGACCCTAAACTGTACATAGACACAAATGTTGAACATCCTCCCTAAGGGGAGGACCGATATCGGCCATTTTAGAAGTTAAACTAAATTTGGACAACATATAAGGAGATCCAAAGTTTGGACCAAATTGGTTGCCCCATTTAGGAGATATCGTGCATACTATTTAGGCGACATTTTTTTAATATTGGGGGGAAATAACGGAAGTTGGAGACCGGTATTGCCCATCTTTGAACTGAAACTAAGTTTAGACAAAATATGACGAAGGCCAAATTTTGGACCAAATCGGTTGATTAACTCTCGAACTGAGTTATCGTGCTGTCCAACCACTACACACGGTGTCATAGGGGGTTTTTTGCACCTTTCAAACTATATTCTTAGGAAGTATGGATTTTGTCCTGGTGAAACTTGTACCGTCGTATGGGGGGCAGTGAATACAAGTAGCTACAACAAAAATCAAAGCTTTTCGAGAGCAGGTCTTAAACTGAACTTTTCCGAAATTTGGTGTGGGAGGAGGGAGTGAACCGATTGGAACCTCATCTAAGTCTGGTAGAAATTTCACGATGTGCAAAGTATGGACCAAATCGGTTACTCCCTTCAAGAGTCATCGTGAGCACAAATTTTCTGAATATTTTCGAACTTTCGTGGGGGAGGTACCGGAAGGGATGGACGATATAACCAATATTCGAACATAAACTAAGTTTGAAAAATATATTACGAAAGCCAAATTTTGGACCGAATCGGTTGATCTGTTCGAGTGTTATCGTGCGCTCCAGCCAGCCAGATGGCTCTGCGAATAGTGGCCCCAAAAAAAAAAAATTACCCCAAACGTGAAGTTCAAAATTGCCCCAAATTTGGGGTATACGTGCATTATGAAGTTTGACCCCATTATGTTGTGGGCATTTTTGCCCCAAAATAATGCAAAATTAGCCCAATATCAAAAAGAAAAATTGCCCCACTATTGGGAAAATTTTTCATTATGCATTTTTACCCGTAATCAAAAAAATCAATTTCACCCCAAAAACAATATATTTTATAATAAAACTATTATTGTGTCTTACTGCAGTAAGGACGAAAGGATGAATGTTGAATTTAAAAGTTATATACATCGATCGATTTTTTTTTTATTAGCACTACCGATCCCTTCAACCATCCTGACGCCAAACTCCATACCATTATATTCATAAAAATATTATAACTAATTAACTAATTTTACATGGTCATAGTACTCGATACATCCACTAGGAGTAATTTTCATTGAAAACGCAAATGACCCCAAACTAAAAGCAACCTTGAAATTGTGGTGATATTGCACATTCAAGTTTTGGGGCAGTTCTTCATTTTCATTGAAATGCAATTATGCCCCAAAAAAATTAAGCAGAAATATCCCAAAAAAGGTGAAAAATTGTCCCAATTTTCGTGTTGTTGTAACCCATACATTTTTTGGGGTAATTTTGTATTTTTTGTTTAGGGCAATTATGTTTTGGGGCCACTTTTCGCAGAGCCTTGCCAGACAGACGGACGGACATGGCTTAATCAACTCAAAATTTTCTGAAACGAATTTCGTTCAAAGATTCTTGGGGTCTAAAACCATTATTTCGATGAGGCTCTTTTTGCCCGTATGAAAGTGTATATATACCCTCGTTAGCATAAATGCTGAGGGTATAAAAAGAAATGCCACTCACATTTATAAAACGGGGTATCCTATTTTTTAAGTAGCTCACTACGCACATTAAATTATTTCCTTATTTAAATGGAAAAAATGGGATTTCTCCTTCCTATAACTGTCTTACATCCCCCTCCCCTCTTTCAACCAACAACTGAGATCAATTAAACCATTTCTCACGTATCAAATACAAACATAAAATAATGGCATTTCCTATGGCACGTTCTTAATTTGCCACAAAAACTATTAATGCTAATGTTCGTGGTTAACATTTTGCCATTGCAAAAAGAATGGCATAGAAGCAAGCGTTCCTCAATAAAAACAAATTGTTCAAAAGTTCACAAAAAAACCTTCCATAAAATTAAAACATTTGTGCCAAATGTTAGAGGAACATTTCTTCCCTTTTTAATTTTATCGAACGGGCAATAGAAAAACACTAAAATTTGTATGCATTAAAAGGGGTTTTATGGCCAACTATGTTGCAGAAAAGGGTATCGTTTATGCCAATAAATACATTTTATTGTTTGATGAAAAAGGATGAAAAAGAAAAATACATATTGGGTGTCAATAATGTTAATCTTACATACATACGAGTATTCCCACAAACATTTAAGAGAGGACTGGAGATACCACTCTCACATCTATAGGAACATGCCGATTCAATGAAATAGGACCTATTTTTTATAGCCGAATACCAAGGGCGTGTCCTATGACACCACTTGTAGAGATCTTTTACATCGCTGAAATTCTCGGATTTTGTCGCCTTAATTGCGACCCTTGGCCACGGTCACGTGGTCTGGGTGTCACGAGTATTCAGGGTGTTGTGGTGACACAGTTGTGTAATGATAGTCTTAACAAGTAAACAACATTGTTACCATAACACATTGTTACCATATAATATTCTGAATTAAAATTGAATAATTAGTTTCCTGTTAGGTGCAAACATTTGTTAGGCCTTATTTAGGCTAAAAAATATATCTACAAATTTCTTTAATCTGTTGATACCTTTATATGGGGGATATGCCAAAACATGGACCTATGTGGGCGATATTTGTTGGATGAGTTTCGGGACCTCAGAGAACTTCAAATGTCAAATTACAGTTAGTTCGGTTAAAAATTTTATCTAAAATCCTCAATATATAGAAAATTTGGGGAACCGTCGGGGGTACCATGGACCTTTATTGAAACCATGGACCTATATTGACGAATTTTAGTGGAGAAGTTTCAGTACCACTGAGAACCTAAAATTTCAAATTACAGCTAGTTCGGTTAAAAAATGTAGGTAACGTCCCCAAAAATTCCTTAAATCAGGAGGTACCGTTATATCGGGGCTGTACCAAAACGTGAACCTATCTTGGTAATTTTTATTGGAGAAGTTTTTTGGTCATTGAAGACATTAAATGTAAAAGTTCAGCTAATGTAGGTAAAAGCCTCAAAATACCGAAAATCGGGAAGTACCGTTATATGGAGGCTATATTAAAACATGGACCTACGTTGTCGATTTTTAGTTTAGAAGTTTTGTGACAACTGAAAACCTCAAAGGTGAAATTACAGCTAGTTCGGTTAAACATTTTAGCTAAGCCCCTCGAAATACCTAAAAATCGGGTGGTATTGTTATATGGGGGCTGTACCAAAACATGGACCTACGTTGACAAATTTTGGTGGAAAAATGTTGGAACCACTAAGAACCTAACATGTCAAATTACAGCTAGTTCGGAGAAACAATTTCGCTAAAATCCTCAAAATACCTTAAATCAGAAGGTTCCGTTATATGGGGGCTATACCAAAACGTGGTCCACACGTGGTCACAATTTTTAGTGGGTAAGTTTCATGGTCATTGGGTGCCACCTCAGAGTATACATCTTTGCATATGTCTAGTTTTCTGTGGTGGAGCAGCATATCCCGGAATTCCTACTTCGGTTTTTTTTGATCCGTGCCGGAACAAAAAAAACCCCAATATATTCGTGCTGCGTCTGTCACATCCGTATCTTCGCCCAAATCTAAGTAGAGTGTCTTACTGAAGTTCTCAACCTGACGCTAGCAATTCACAGCGTTCCCCAAGTCTGGAAAATGGGCAGAATGGTCCCGCTACTGAAGCCAGGCGAGGATGACAGTAAATGTGAATCGTACAGACCGATTCCGCCCAGCGTCACAAATTGCTATCCAGTTGCCGATCAGCAGCATAGGTTCCGTAAGCAGCACAGCATGACAACAGCGCCGCATGCCATCTCTGCACATATTAGTCGAGGACTCAACCAGAGCATGCCGTGTGATAGAACAGTGTAGGTGGCGCTTGTCTTATCAAAAGCTTCTGATAATGTCAAGCACTCCGCACTGTTTGGGTATATCGAACAGACAACCCTCCGGCCAAGTGTGAAACTTTGTATAATGTAACGTGGAATTCAGGATCAAGAAGTCCAAACCCCTTAGAGTGAACCAGGGAGTTCCATGTTTAGCCTCCACCTATCCTGTATTCCTCCCCGTTCCAGACGACATAGGGATAGTAACGTAAGCGGATGAATGTACGATCATGGCGTCGGGTACCTTCCCTAATGTCATTTGTGAATGACTCCACCCTATTTGACTGATCTTACCACCTTTTTCACTCGAGGAATCTACCCCACTCTATACACCCCATGGATGGCTGAAAGGAGAACAGAGTTGAATGCCGTGGTCTATGCAGCAGAATTCCGACCAGAAACTACCCCAAAATTCTAGGGGTCACATTTGACAGCATGTTCATGTAGCCTGCGCTTGCCACAGCTATATGGGACAAGCTGAGACAACAAGGTCCTCAAGTCCCTAGCTGGCAACACTTGGGGTGCAGATGAAGAATCCTTGTTGTGCTTCTATAGATCCTTTCTGAAAGAAAGGGTGCTTCTGTAGACTCTTTCTGAAAAAATTGGTGCTTCTATAGAACCTTTTTGAAAGAAAGGGTGCTTCTATAGACCCGTTTCTGAAAGAAAGGGTGCTTTTATACACCCGTTTCTGAAAGAAAGGGTGCTTTTATACACCCGTTTCTGAAAGAAAGGGTGCTTTTTTACACCCGTTTCTGAAAGAAAGGCTGCTTTTATACACCCGTTTCTGAAAGAAAGGGTGCTTTTTTACACCCGTTTCTGAAAGAAAGGCTGCTTTTATACACCCGTTTCTGAAAGAAAGGGTGCTTTTATACACCCGTTTCTGAAAGAAAGGGTGCTTCTATAGACTCTTTCTGAAAGAAATGGTCCTTCTATAGAACCTTTTTGAAAGAAAGGGTGCTTTTATAGACCCGTTTCAGAAAGAAAGGGTGCTTTTATAGACCCGTTTCTGAAAGAAATGGTGCTTCTATAGACCCGTTTCAGAAAGAAAGAGTGCTTTTATAGATTCGCTTCTGAAAGAAAGGGTGCTTCTATAGAACCTTTTGGAAAGAAATGATGCTTCTTTATATCCTTTCAGAATGAAGGGGTACTTCTGTAGACCCTTTCTGAAAGAAAGGGTGCTTTTGTAGACCCTTTCTGAAGGAAAGGGTGCTTCTATAAAACCTTTTTTGAAAGAAAAGGAAAAAAAGAAAAATCCTTTCTGAATGAAAGGGTGCTTTTGTAGACCCTTTCTGAAGGAAAATTTTTGAAAGAAAAGGTGCTTCTATAGACCCTTTCTGAAAGAAAAGGTGCTTCTATAGAACCTTTTTGAAAGAAAAGGTGCTTCTATAGACCCTTTTTGAAAGAAAGGGTGCTTCTATAGACCCTTTTTGAAAGAAAGGCTGCTTCTATAGACCCTTTTTGAATGAAAGGGTGCTTCTATAGACCCTTTTTGAAAGAAAGGGTGCTTCTATAGACCCTTTTTGAAAGAAATGGCGCTTCTATAGAACCTTTTTGAAAGAAAAAGTGCTTCTATAGAACCTTTCTGAAAGAAAGGGTGCTTCTATAGACCCGTTTCTGAAAGAAAGGGTGCTTCTATAGACCCGTTTCAGAAAGAAAAGGTGCTTCTATAGACTCGCTTCTGAAAGAAAGGTTGGTACTATAGACTCTTTCTGAAAGAAATGGTGTTTCTATAGAACCTTTGTGAAAGAAAGGGTGCTTTTATAGACCCGTTTCTGAAAGAAAGGGTGCTTCTATAGACCCGTTTCAGAAAGAAAGGGTGCTTTTATAGACCCGTTTCTGAAAGAAAGGGTGCTTCTATAGACCCGTTTCAGAAAGAAAGGGTGCTTCTATAGACCCGTTTCAGAAAGAAAGGGTGCTTCTATAGAAACTTTTGGAAAAAATGGTGCTTCTATAGACCCTTTTTTTACGTTCGGTCCCACGCCTCACACACCCGCCCCTGCCGACCGAGGGGGCCACCTCCCCATTCGTAGGGAGCGCGTACACACCATAAACCGGACCATGGCGGGTTAGTAGTGGTTATAAATGTCAGCTACAGAGGAATCATCAGCCGACAATATATATTTAAGAATTCAATTAAGATTTATTTCTACTAATTTCCGCATAAGGAGTTGTAGATACGCCGATTAACTGAGCTCAAGAAGTTAAATTAATTACAGAGTTTAAATAATAAAAAAAAAACAGGAAACCGCACGCAAGATTACTGGATAATTCTACTGTTCCGTAAGAGGAGTTGTAGATAAGATGCCAGTATAGATTACGGGAAGTTAATAAGTAACAACAAAATCACAATGTATGTATATAATAAAATTACACTATAACACTACAATAGGACTAATAATACTTCTGGCAAACCTGCTGATCATAATATTACATGCGTAAGATAGTATTTTTTATTACATGTGTTTTACTGGTTAGATCTACCGTGTTAAAAATGTTATTATACACGCAGAGAAAAAAATATGTTTGATCCAACAATATTCCAAGAGCAAAATATATATTTTTAACATATTGTTGGATTCCTTATGTAGTATTGTGAATCCAAAAATCGTTATTGTCACACTGGACTATATTATGTGTTCTAAATATAAATATGTATTGTCACTTTGACACTATAACGCTTTGGACCAAACATGTAATTACGATAGTTTTGGTTAGAGGTAACGATATATGTGGTTGCAATTCACAATAGTTTTGGTCCAAATGGACAATAAATATTGTTAGAACTTACAATTGTTTTGGTCAGAATTAACAATATTTATTGTTACAATTCACAATAGCTTTGGTCAAAATAGACAATAAATATTGTTAGAACTTACAATAGTTTTGGTCAGAAGTAACAATATTTATTGTTGCAATTCACAATCGTTTTGGTCAAAATGGACAATAACTATTGTTAGAACTTACAATAGTTTCGGTCAGAAGTAACAATATTTATTTTTGCAATTCACAATAGTTTTGGTAAGAAGTAACAATATTTATTCTTGCAATGCGAAATGGTTGGAATAAAAATTGTATACCTACCTTTTTGAAGTGTTACATTTAATAAAATCGACGCCTCCAAACAATAGTATGCTAAGTCGACTTAGCATGTTTTCAAGTTCTTTACATTTAACGCCCTTTAACTTAAATTCTGTCAAATTTTGGTAATGATCGGACAATCTGAACAGAAGTTATAAACAAATATTTACTTAGCATAGTACTAAGGTCAAAGAAATTTCCAAACTTTTAGAGCTTGTCCTGCAAAACTCGCTTTTCAGAATCAGCAAACTATTATTTGGAGGTGTCGAAGGTCCTTTAACTTAAACTCTGTCTAATTTTGGTAATGATCGGTCAATCCGAACAGAAGTTATAGACAAATATTGACTTAGCATAGTACTGAAGTTCAAAAAAATTTCCAAACTTTGAGAGCTTCTCCTGCAAAACTCACTTTTTAGACTTAGCATACTATTATTTGGAGGTGTCGAAATATAAAAAGTTTCATTGTATTATTTATTTCATATATGATTATTAAAAAATGTAAATAACACTGATTTGAGATAATTTTAATTTCGATTGACGCTAATTTTATTTAGTTTAACAAAGATTCGTCTCTTGATGTGCAAATAAAGCATGTTGGTAAACTATTTCTTGTGATTTATTCGGTCAGGAAAATTGTGAATCCAAGTCGTTAGTAGAATTTAAAGCTAAATTAAAAAAGAAAATATGTTAGAAATAACGCTTAGTAAAAGTACAAAAAGAAGATACTTACTAATTAATTTTATGCCCAAAACAAAATCGGTTGAAGAAATGTATTGTTGCACCAAATTACTGAATATAACTGGTTTTAGAGAGTATTCTTATTAAAAATTTCCACTTTAGCTGTCGGTGATTAGTTTTATGTTCTTAACTAAATGTAAAAAGTCTGCAGCAAACAATCCTTAACCCGCTAAATAAAAAAAGTTAGTTAAAAACAGACACACAAAACTACGCAATAAAATACTAGTGTCAGCAGTAGTCGTTTTTTGGTTTTCATTGAGCATGCATTGCAAAAATTATTAGACTGTTGCAACGCGCTCTTTATATTTTAAATTAAAATTGAATTCCGACAATTTGTTCAAAAAAAAACACAAATTTAAGAAAAAAAAACTATTTCTATTTTCTCTTCGTATAATAAGTTTCAACCACCTTTTTTTGTTTTTAGCTCTCCACAAAACACACACACATAACAACTTACATACGATAGTAGAAGAAGATATTCAAAAGTGGTGGTGTCAAACAACAATAGAATTTGGTAAAAGCGGACAATAAATATTGTTAGAATTCAGAACAGTTGAGGTAAAATTATCTATATTTACAATAGTTTTGGTCAAAACTACAAACGCGTGTCGTAAACATTATTCAGTACAAAAAGAACCCAAAAGGGATAGACGTTTTCAAGGAAATTTAACTTATTGTGTCAAAGATGTCTGAATTATCGGAATTCTTCTTCAATATCTCCTTGCAACGCAAATTCTGCTTCAACCACCACTTTTATATTTACCGCTTCACAAAAACACATGAGAAAACCAAAAACAAAAAAAAAACTACATGGCATTGTAACGCCATAACAAAAGAAAACACCGACAGTTTTAAAATAATAAAGAATTCAATAGCTTTAGTAATATATGACACTTTTATTATTAGATTTTTTGCATTTTTGTCTTGGAATGTTGTTTTTCTAAGTTTATAATCACTAATGTTTTACTTTTTTTGATCCACTTTCTTTGACTGCCAAACAAAAACTGATTAGGGACAAGGAATGCACAAACACAATTAACATCACCGGCAGCCACACATAAACTTAAGAGAGCAAAACAAGAATGCATCTACTAGAATCCAGAGAAAATACTCAACAAGTTAACGGGAGAGAGTATAGTCAAAAATATGTATTTTTGAACTAATAATAGAAATTTTCAATCCAAAATTGTGTATCTACTGAAAAAACAAAATAACAATACGTATTTAAAACTACAACAAAAGCGAATTTTTTAAATGACAATATTTTTTGTAAAAATTCTAGATTATGATAGTTCCTACCAATCGGTATTGTTAATGATTTTTACAATATTGCGGAATTTCGAAAGTTGTTTTTGTTTTTTATGTTTGGAGCAAAAGATTGTATTTTTGGATTTGCAATACAATGCTTGAACAAAACAAATACAATTTTGGAACAAAAATATCAATTTTAGTTCCAACAAAAGCGAAAAATATTTTTTCTCTGCGTGTATATTTCACATAAAGATCTAAGTGGGTTACTTGCTTCATAATTACTTTTCACTAGAGATAACTTTATAGGGAGGAAGTGACGTGTTAAACGTGAGGGTACATTGAACATTATTTCACCGACTAAAAATGGCGAATCAATCAGACCACGTATAACTTTTATTATGAATAGCGCTCTTAACATAAACCGTATTCTCTCTAGAGAAGGAAGATCTATTAACATCAAACGACTTACGTAAGGCGGCAATGATACTGAAGTATCCCATCGTAATCCACGTAGCGCAAACAACAGAAATTGCATTTGAACAGACTCAATCTTATCAGAGTGGCATTTATAAAATGGACTCCATAAAACGCAACCATATTCTAAAACTGGACGGACTTAACTCACAAATAAACGTTTGGTAACGTATGGATCATCAAATTCTTTAGTCCAGCGTTTTATGAAAACTAACAATGATTTGGCTTTATTAACAGATCATTCTATGTGTAAGTGAAAGCGTAGTTTAGGATCTAGGATAATACCCAGGTCAACAAATGATTCACCATTTTCCAGTTTGTAAGAGCCTATAAAATAATCAGAGTGAAATGAAAAATGACAACCTTTTGCATTTTTTAAGGTTTAAAGTCATTCCATTTGCAGAACACCAATTCGTTAGAGAATGTAAATCGTATTGTAAATTAGATGATTGATTTATGGAATTTATTTGAGAAAATAGCTTTACGTCATCAGCGTACATTAAAATGTTCGAAAATCGTATCGCCTGTGGAAGATCATTAAGATACAGGACAAAAAGGAGTGGGCCAAGATGACTACCTTGGGGAACTCCTGAAGACACTGATATGTCTCTGGACAGAAAATCATCAAATAATACTTTTTGTGTTCGACCTTCTAAATATGAAGCTAACCAAGATAAGAGAGACGATGGGAACCCCATAACATCTAATTTATAAAGTAAATGCTTATGCACTACCGTATCAAATGCCTTACTAAAATCAGTATATATTACATCAGTCTGATGATTTTTAATAAAATCTTTATGAATATGACAAACAAATTCCATAAGGTTAGTGATTGTGGATCTATTTTTCAAAAATCCATGTTGATAAGGCGAAACTACAGCTTTCGTAAAATGTAGTAACTTACGCGAAATCAATAATTCAAAAAGAAATAAAGGGTGCTTCCACAGTCCCATTCTGAAATAAAGGGTGCTTCCACAGTCCCTTTCTGAAAGAAAGGGTGCTTCCACAGTCCTATTCTGAAATAAAGGGTGCTTCCACAGTCCCTTTCTGAAAGAAAGGGCGCTTCCACAGTCACATTCTAAAACAAAGGGTGCTTCCACAGTCCTATTCTGAAATAAAGGGTGCTTCCACAGTCCCTTTCTGAAAGAAAGGGCGCTTCCACAGTCACATTCTAAAACAAAGGGTGCTTCCACAGTCCCATTCTGAAATAAAGGGTGCTTCCACAGTCCCTTTCTGAGAGAAGGATGCTTCTATAGACCCTTTCATATAGAAAGGGTGCTTCTATAGACCCTTTCATATAGAAATAAAGGGTGCTTCTATAGACCCTTTCATATAGAAATAAAGGGTGCTTCCACAGTCCCTTTCTGAAAGAAAGGGTGCTTCCACAGTCCCATTCTGAAAGAAAGGGTGCTTCCACAGTCCCATTCTGAAAGAAAGGGTGCTTCCACAGTCCCATTCTGAAAGAAAGGGTGCTTCCACAGTTGCCAGTTTTGCCTCAGATTGGTTTTATTTGAAAAAATAATTTAATAACCTACGGTGTGTTACAAGGCCATGGCGATTTTAACAGGTATTTTGTTGCAACAGCTCGGCAGGTCACGGTGATGAACGTGGTTCTTTTTTGTTGTCATATTTGTACACACGCATATTTGTTGTTTGCGGTTGAAAATAATGACAAGTGAGCTGATGTGTAATAAAAAATTAAATAAAATTGTAAGGTATGGAAGATGTTTAGGAGAACGTATGCTTTAAAATAATTTTAAGATAAAGGGGTATTGAAAAAAAATCGACAAGTGGTTTTAAATTCCTTGGTAAGGGAAGAAGTTATCTAATCCTTTGGAATAGCAGTAGCATATTATACACTCTTTTTGGATAATGAAGATACATTATCCGCTACTTATGGATAATGTAGATACACGCTTTTTGGTTAGTGTAGATACACTATCAACGCCTTGTGGATAAATAAGATACATCATCCACGCCATTAGGATAATGTGAATACAATATCCACGCCTTTTGCATGTATCTATCCAATCCTTTTGATTTGAATCCAGGCCTTTTGGATAATGTAGATACGTTAACCATGCATTTTGGATAATGTAGATACATTAACCACGCCTTTTGGATGATGTAGATAAATTCCACAGTCCCATTCTGAAATAAAGGGTGCTTCCACAGTCCCTTTCTGAGAGAAAGGGTGCTTCTATAGACCCTTTCGTATAGAAAGGGTGCTTCTATAGACCCTTTCATATAGAAAGGGTGCTTCTATAGACCCTTTCATATAGAAAGGGTGCTTCTATAGACCCTTTCATATAGAAAGGGTGCTTCTATGGACCCTTTCATATAGAAAGGGTGCTTCTATAGACCCTTTCATATAGAAAGGGTGCTTCTATAGACCCTTTCATATAGAAAGGGTGCTTCTATAGACCCTTTCATATAGAAAGGGTGCTTCTATAGACCCTTTCATATAGAAAGGGTGCTTCTATAGACCCTTTCATATAGAAAGGGTGCTTCTATAGACCCTTTCATATAGAAAGGGTGCTTCTATAGACCCTTTCATATAGAAAGGGTGCTTCTATGGACCCTTTCATATAGAAAGGGTGCTTCTATAGACCCTTTCATATAGAAAGGGTGCTTCTATAGACCCTTTCATATAGAAAGGGTGCTTCTATAGACCCTTTCATAGACCTTTCATATAGAAAGGGTGCTTCTATAGACCCTTTCATAGACCTTTCATATAGAAAGGGTGCTTCTATAGACCCTTTCATATAGAAAGGGTGCTTCTATAGACCCTTTCATATAGAAAGGGTGCTTCTATAGACCCTTTCATATAGAAAGGGTGCTTCTATAGACCCTTTCATATAGAAAGGGTGCTTCTATAGACCCTTTCATATAGAAAGGGTGCTTCTATAGACCCTTTCATATAGAAAGGGTGCTTCTATAGACCCTTTCATATAGAAAGGGTGCTTCTATAGACCCTTTCATATAGAAAGGGTGCTTCTATAGACCCTTTCATAGACCTTTCATATAGAAAGGATGCTTCTATAGACCCTTTCATAGACCTTTCATATAGAAAGGGTGCTTCTATAGACCCTTTCATATAGAAAGGGTGCTTCTATAGACCCTTTCATATAGAAAGGGTGCTTCTATAGACCCTTTCATATAGAAAGGGTGCTTCTATAGACCCTTTCATATAGAAAGGGTGCTTCTATAGACCCTTTCATATAGAAAGGGTGCTTCTATAGACCCTTTCATATAGAAAGGGTGCTTCTATAGACCCTTTCATATAGAAAGGGTGCTTCTATAGACCCTTTCATATAGAAAGGGTGCTTCTATAGACCCTTTCATATAGAAAGGGTGCTTCTATAGACCCTTTCATATAGAAAGGGTGCTTCTATAGACCCTTTCATATAGAAAGGGTGCTTCTATAGACCCTTTCATATAGAAAGGGTGCTTCTATAGACCCTTTCATATAGAAAGGGTGCTTCTATAGACCCTTTCATATAGAAAGGGTGCTTCTATAGACCCTTTCATATAGAAAGGGTGCTTCTATAGACCCTTTCATATAGAAAGGGTGCTTCTATAGACCCTTTCATATAGAAAGGGTGCTTCTACAGACCCTTTCATATAGAAAGGGTGCTTCTATAGACCCTTCAATATAGAAAGGGTGCTTCTATAGACCCTTCAATATAGAAAGGGTGCTTCTATAGACCCTTCAATATAGAAAGGGTGCTTCTATAGACCCTTCAATATAGAAAGGGTGCTTCTATAGACCCTTCAATATAGAAAGGGTGCTTCTATAGACCCTTCAATATAGAAAGGGTGCTTCTATAGACCCTTCAATATAGAAAGGGTGCTTCTATAGACCCTTCAATATAGAAAGGGTGCTTCTATAGACCCTTCAATATAGAAAGGGTGCTTCTATAGACCCTTCAATATAGAAAGGGTGCTTCTATAGACCCTTCAATATAGAAAGGGTGCTTCTATAGACCCTTCAATATAGAAAGGGTGCTTCTATAGACCCTTCAATATAGAAAGGGTGCTTCTATAGACCCTTCAATATAGAAAGGGTGCTTCTATAGACCCTTCAATATAGAAAGGGTGCTTCTATAGACCCTTTCTGAAAGAAAGATTGCTCCTATAGACCCTTTCTGTAAGAAAGGGTGCTTCTATAGACCCGTTTCTGAAAGAAGCAATCTTTTTTCAGAAGTGGTCTGCAGTGGTTTCTGAAAGAAAGATTGCTTCTATAGACCCTTTCTGTAAGAAAGGGTGCTTCTATAGACCCTTTCTGTAAGAAAGGGTGCTTCTATAGACCCTTTCTGTAAGAAAGGGTGCTTCTATAGACCCTTTCTGTAAGAAAGGGTGCTTCTATAGACCCTTTCTGTAAGAAAGGGTGCTTCTATAGACCCTTTCTGTAAGAAAGGGTGCTTCTATAGACCCTTTCTGTAAGAAAGGGTGCTTCTATAGACCCTTTCTGTAAGAAAGGGTGCTTCTATAGACCCTTTCTGTAAGAAAGGGTGCTTCTATAGGCCCGTTTCTGAAAGAAGCAATCTTTCTTTCAGAAGTGGTCTGCAGTGGTTTCTGAAAGAAAGATTGCTTTTATAGACCCTTTCTGTAAGAAAGGGTGCTTCTATAGACCCTTTCTGTAAGAAAGATTGCTCCTATAGACCCTTTCTGTAAGAAAGGGTGCTTCTATAGACCCGTTTCTGAAAGAAGCAATCTTTTTTCAGAAGTGGTCTGCAGTGGTTTCTGAAAGAAAGATTGCTTCTATAGACCCTTTCTGTAAGAAAGATTGCTTCTATAGACCCTTTCTATAAGAAAGGGTGCTTCTATAGACCCTTTCTGTTAGAAAGGGTGCTTCTATAGACCCTTTCTGTAAGAAAGGGTGCTTCTATAGACCCTTTCTATAAGAAAGGGTGCTTCTATAGACCCTTTCTGTAAGAAAGGGTGCTTCTATAGACCCTTTCTGTAAGAAAGGGTGCTTCTATAGGCCCGTTTCTGAAAGAAGCAATCTTTCTTTCAGAAGTGGTCTGCAGTGGTTTCTGAAAGAAAGATTGCTTTTATAGACCCTTTCTGTAAGAAAGGGTGCTTCTATAGACCCTTTCTGTAAGAAAGATTGCTCCTATAGACCCTTTCTGTAAGAAAGGGTGCTTCTATAGACCCGTTTCTGAAAGAAGCAATCTTTTTTCAGAAGTGGTCTGCAGTGGTTTCTGAAAGAAAGATTGCTTCTATAGACCCTTTCTGTAAGAAAGATTGCTTCTATAGACCCTTTCTTTAAGAAAGGGTGCTTCTATAGACCCTTTCTGTTAGAAAGGGTGCTTCTATAGACCCTTTCTGTAAGAAAGGGTGCTTCTATAGACCCTTTCTATAAGAAAGGGTGCTTCTATAGACCCTTTCTGTAAGAAAGGGTGCTTCTATAGACCCTTTCTGTAAGAAAGGGTGCTTCTATAGACCCTTTCTGTAAGAAAGGGTGCTTCTATAGACCCTTTCTGTAAGAAAGGGTGCTTCTATAGACGACTACAGTAGTTGACTAACGAAATTATCTACTCTAGAGTAGTTGACTACCGAAATCATTTACTCTACACTATAGTTATATTCTTTTCAGTAGACGACTACTAAAGTCATCTACTCTATAGTAGAACACTAAGAAGTCATCTACTATACAGTTGATGACAATGGAAAATCTCTTTCAGAATATAACTGCTTCTGCCTGTTTTTCTGCATTTATTTTTCTCTTCTCATTATCCTTGGTATTGGTAGCCTCTGCGATTTGTAGGTATGTCTGGTGGTGTGATTACCATTTGCAATGATATGCCCGTCTCAGGTTTTGATCTTTGGACTCCTCAAGTATGGCATATGCAGACATTGTTCAACACTTAATTCTAACACTTTCAATGCAAAGTGTTTATTCAATTGACAAGTGTCATAACGATTCAACTGTTGGAATATCTTTCAAGTGAGTTCGGCATTAAATTGGTATTGGTTTCATTACAAATTACTAATACTAATAATACTAATACTTGTCTTGATCATAGGTGACGTATAAGTAATTTTAATACTGCTCAAATGGGCGTATACGCATTGTCTTTATGTTTATTACACATTGCACTAATACCTCGATTTGCGTTAATAATTGGTTCCGACAACCTTCAACGCAATGCGAAACAACGCAAATCGAAACACATGTTTCCACGAGTTTGTGCGAAGAATTTTTTAATTGGTTCCAAATTTTTTTTTTTAGAATTTGTTTCCTAAATTTTGCACCAAAAATTCAAGCGAGTGTGGTTGTTAACATTTAAAGGTACAAATGCTTTATCAATGATATTATTATTAGTGTGCACATTGGGCCCAATGACAGGTTTTTGAGGCAACAACTCACTGGAAGCAGCTAGAGCTACCAAATTTCGTTCCAATGTTTTTAATGGGCATAAAAGTACTTCTGCAAAATTTGGTAAGAATCGGTTCAGATATAGATATAGTTTTCATGTATATGTTTCATCCGATTTAATCCGATTTTATTTTTAAGCCCCACAAAGGTCACAATTTGCATCCGATCGCCTTAAAATTTGATATGGTAAATCCTGTTCAGGTTAGAATCAGGTCCTGAAAATTTGGCTCTGATCGGTTCAGATATATATCTACATATATATAGAAACCTTTTCAGGTATACCATGATGTTCGAAATATAAATCTTCTGAAATGGCTGGACCGAATTTGATAAAATTTTGTTTGTACATTCATAAGGTCTGAGAATAGATCGTAAGGTACTTTTTATACCGAAAAATGGAGGGGGTGGGGGACCTCCCCCACAACAAGTTTTAGCCAAACGCGAAATCTCAGAGATTATTAGACGCATTGGTATACAAAACAATAGTAATTGTGACCTCTATCATTAATTTATGTTTTGGAAGTAGAAAACCGCGATCGCGTCCGTTATTTGAAAACTTTATAATTACAGGTTAAGATCTTGAAATTTAGTAGGTGTTTGTAGTACCAGTTATTAAATTTAAAGATCTAGAATATTGAAGATTTCAATGCTTGGTGTAACTCGGATAAGATTACTATAAAATTTGGCGACTTGTGTCATATTGAGCATCGTCCAGTCCCAACCCAGTCTAATAAATTAAAATATCCACATTTTTAAGTGTCACGCTATCTGTAAGTAATTTTCTATAAGTATTCGGATCCATACGGACATGAAATTTTTTTACACATATAGTACTCACTATTACCTTCTATCAGATATATATAGTTTCGACAATACGTCGCAATACCGTGAGTTTTATTCCAAAAACTATTTAAACTACAATACGAACTACACAAAAAATACACCACAAGTCTACTTCAAATATTCCTTACCAAATCTAACTTCTTTTATTTCTTAATCAGAATATTAAATTATATACCTTTACACGTTTTATCCATTAAAAAAACTGTTTATTAAATCAGCGGTTTTTAATTGCCGAGCGAAACAAATTTGTTCTTCGTTGGATAAATTTTTATAAAATTTTACAAAGTAACATGCAATATCTTTGACAGCTCGGTATGTGACCACGAAGCGTTGCCAGGTTGAAATGATTTTGTTTCTAAGTGGCTCAAAGTGTTAAGAATCTAATCCCGTTACTAATTTATACAAATATATGACTTCAAAACTAGACTTTTTGCCTCAGAAACCTGCCATTGGGCCCAATGTGGTGTGTAAAGAATATCAAAATCAGTCTTTTTACGAAAAACTTAACTATATAATAAAAAATCATCACTATAAAATTATTTATTCATTAAACAATCGTCACGTTTTGCGAATGATATAAAGCATTTTATTTCTTTAAAAAAAGCTTTTTTATTTTTGGTCGAATAATTTTTTTTTTTTTTTTTGTAAAAATATTTCTTAATAACAATTAATCGCACCTTCCATAGCCTATTTTGGATTACTGCTACTATTTTCTGAATCGTTCACAACCAGTTCAATTGCTTTGGTTATAAGTTGATTAGCTTCTCATATTTGAGTGAATTTTAAAAATATTTTTCTGCGGTAAGTAGACGCTAGCGATTGTCCCTCTAATGCATGTTCCGAGGCAATGTAAAATAAAAATCTTTCTAATTGTTTTATCGTGTGACGTTAAACCACATGAATGTCCTTTTCACCATATTCAAAGCCAAATATATTAGTTCTTATGTAACGCAAATCGAATCTGTAACGCAAATCGAAACAAAACCTATTATTTTTTGTTAATGCAAATCGAAACAACGCAAATCGAGGCAACGCATATCGAGGTATTAGTGTATGTGGTAGATTATGAGAGGGTAGGAATTATTGACATTTGGCAGATAATAATAATCATTTATTTGAGTGAACAATTCCACAACAGATATTTGTGTGTATAGAAGAAATGTGTCTTTCCATACACATATCATTTTCATTTACAAATCGATCAAACCATAGCACAGAGGGTTACCGATCTAGCGTGCAGAAAATCAAAAAATTAATTTGAAAGAAAGTATGAAACTTAAATACAGTATTAAACCAGAGGCTTGACTGTTCTTAACTGCATATGCTATAATTAGAAATAAGTAGTTGGAACGGAATAACGGTACATTTAATATCGATATTTTTTACAGTGCTCACGATGATGTTTTTTATTTGTAAAATTGTGATGGACGTGTGCAGTCTGTGAACATATTATTGTCGATTTTTATGTATTTTTGGTTTAAAGTGAAGGTATTTAATTAAACTAAACACTTTTATAAGCCAAAAGTTACGTTAATGTAGATATTACGTGCTAATTATATGTAACGTAAATTATATTATATATATTAATTATATATTAATTAAATGAGGGGTAAAGTATGAATTCGGATCAGGTCGGATCGAGATATTTTTATTATTTTTTGTACATATTGTCTAGAATAACTGCCCAAAATATCTCTTGCGCCTTTTTGCGTTTTTTGACTTTTTGCCAGTTTTAAGGAAATATGCCAATTTAGCGCAGGATGCTTTTTAAAGTTTATTTTAAATAAAATGACTATTCTGGTAAAATTTTTGATATAATATGTTAGATTTCACTTGGAATTGATCACATCATAACAGATAAGGTAATAAAAATTGAAAATGTCTGTCCCGCGGTTTCTCTGACGTAGCAAACCGGAAGTAGTGACACGTCCCCAAACAAACTGTTAAAGTCAATTTTTTATTACTAAAAAGTACAGGATTAAGACATTTGAACTATTGTACTGAATGTACATTTATTTAAACAGTATTTGTAACTCAATACTGCAATTACAACAAAATCGGCTGAAAAAAATAAACATTCTAAAAAGTTAATTTTAGTAGCATTGATTTCAAGGTAAATTTTATAAGTGTTACCGACAGGATTTGTTTAAGATCTTCAAAAAGTGAATAGTGAATACAAAAATGTCAATATTGCGTAAGGAGATTTTTGAAGTTTGGCTTAAATCAAAAACCAATTCTAAAAAAGTTTCTGATTTAAAAGAGCAAGTGTTACATAGACTTGGAGGCAATACTACCGATGCTGCACTTATTGCAAAGGTTTGCCGAATTATTTATACCCTATGCTCAGATTTTAGAAGGAAATGGATTGCCACCAATAGGAAAAAAAACACAAATGGAGCATCGTTACGGAAATTGGTTAAGCAAGCATGTGGATTTCAACGTACCAACCAACCAAGTGAGACGATTTCAAATTGTGGAAATAAGATTCGAGGACGCCCCTCTAAATCGTGCCGCGGCGCCGTTCTATGGGGGCTAATCAAAAAGTGGACCTGTACCGACAATTCTCTGTCGGAATATTTTATACCCCCAACAAAGACTAAATGCCAAATTTCTGCCATTTTAGTTGGGTAATGCGGCTAAAATCTTCAAAATTACCAAAATCGGGCGGCACCTTCCTATGAGGGCTATATCAAAAAGTGGACCTGTACCGACAATTCTCAGTTGGAATATCTTATACCCCCAACGAAGACCAAATACCAAATGTCAGCCATTTCAGTTGGATAATGCGGCTAAAATCTTCAAAATTACCAAAATCCGGTGGTACCTTCCTATGGGGGCTATATTAAAAAGTGGACCTGTACCGACAATTCTCTGTCGGAATATTTTATACCTCCAACGAAAGCTAAATACAAAATTTCAGCCATTTCAGTTGGACAATGCGGCTAAAATCATCAAAATTACATAAAACGGGAGGTACCGCCCTATATGAGTTATATCAAAAAAATATATAAATAATACAAATCGGCAAAATATATCAATAAATTAAGTAAAATTGTCAATCTAAAGCTATTCTTATCATAATTATGGAGAAACATACAATAAAACATCGACTTTTATTTTCTGCACGCTAGATCTGCATTTTTTCCCACTGTGCATAGTCTGTGTGGTGTATAATCTGACGCTGATATTTCGAGGAAATAAAAACGATATAAAATAATTCTGAAAAAAACAAGGACCTCCTATACAATTCCCTAATTTACAATGAAATTAATGTAAAATATTCTAGGAAAGATGTACCAAAAACACAAGCATCCGCAACTATGTGATTAGTATTTGCCATCAACATTATTCTATTGCGAAAATTATGATGATTTAATGGGTGGAAGAGGACTACCCGCCTCATATGGTTTTAAACTAAAATAATCATTCCGCCTTCCAGCAGTTGTGTATGGACAATGCTGTTGGTTGTTATACTCAACGCCATACATGCATGTGTGGTTTTGTCCTACATGCTGTCAACAATGGATTCATTTACAATCCAATGGTACATTTGTCAGTATGTCATGCTATTGCTGTCAACTGAAACACGTTTTGCGGAAATGTTGGGGGTGTAAGGTGCGCCGAAAGCCATTCTGATTTTTTTTTTTGCCTCAAATTGGTTTTATTTGAAAAAATAATTTAATAACCTACGGTGTGTCCACAAGGCCATGGCGATTTTAACAGGTATTTTGGTGCAACAGCTCGGCAGGTCACGGTGATGAACGTTGTTCTTTTTTGTTGTCATATTTGTACACACGCATACGTAATAAAAAATTAAATAAAATTGTAAGGTATGGAAGATGTTTAAGAGAACGTAGGCTTTGAAGTAATTTTATGATAAAGGGGTATTGTAAAAAATTGACAAGTGGATTTAAATTCCTTGGTAAGGGAAGAAGTTATCTAATCCTTTGGAATAGCAGTAGCATATTTTACACTCTTTTTGGATAATGAAGATACATTATCCGCTACTTATGGATATCTACATTATCCACGCTTTTTGGTTAGTGTAGATACACTATCAACGCCTTGTGGATAAATATAATGTAAATACAATATTCACGCCTTTTGCATGTATCTATCCAATCCTTTTGAATTGAATCCAGGCCTTTTGGATAATGTAGATACGTTAACCATGCATTTTGGATAATGTAGATACATTAACCACGCCTTTTGGATGATGTAGATAAATTATCCAAGCCTTCTGGATAATGTAAATACATTACCTACACAATTTGGATAAAGTTTTAACATTCATTATCCACGACTTTTGGATAACGTAGATATATTATCCACGTCTTTAGGATAATGCAGATACATTATCTATGCCTTCTGGATAATGTAGATTCACTATCAGCACCTTTTGGAAAATGTAGATACATTATCCACAGTTTTTGGATTATGTAGATTCATTATACACGCCATTTGGATATTGTAAATACAATATCCACGACCTTTACATAAAGTAGATACATTATCCACGCCTTTTGAATTAATGTACATTATTTTTCACGCCGTTTGGTTAATGTAGATACATTATCCAGGTCTTTTGGACAATGCAAATACATTATCCACACCCGTGGGTACGTCAGATACATGTTCCAACCCTTTTGGATAATGTATCCACGTCTTTTGGATAATGTAGATACATTATCCACGCCTTCTGACTAATGCAAATACAGTGTCCACGACTTCTGGATAATGTATAATGCATAACGTAGATACGTTATCCTAACATTATCCACCCCTTTCGGATAATGTAGATACGTTTTTCATGCATTTTGGATAATGTAGATACATTAACCCCGTCTTTTGGAAAATGTAGATAACTTATCCACGCAATTTGGATAAAGTATTAAACTTAACCACGCCTTTTGGATAACATAGATACATTATCCACGCCTTTCGGATAATGTAGATGCATTATCCACACCTTTTGGATAATATATGTAGATACATTATCTATGCCTTTTGGATAATGGAGATAAACTGTCCACGTCTTCTGGATAATGTAGATACATTATCAATACATTATCTATCCCTTTTGAATAATGTAGATAGATAGATCCTTACATTACCCAGCAAAAAAAGTCCTCCCAAAATCATGGTTTTTGTAAGGGATTTTTGGCAGCCGTAACTACTCACAAATCCCCTTTCTTCCCCATTATTTTTACAAGGGCATGTCGCACTCAGTTTCTAGTTATTTTATGACCTCTAGAATAACTAGTTATTCTGTGGCCACTAGAAGTTGAAAAGTAAAGTGAAAAAAATTCTATTTTTAGTACAGTTGATGTAGAGAATTTGTTTTTAATTTCATCACACTTCTTACTTTTATTTTATTTCGCTGTCTGCCCGAATTGAACCCACAAACCCTCTGATTTCTAGCTAAAGACTCTACACACGGTGCCACGCGCACGAATATTAAGGGTTGCTTAAAAACTTAAATGTGCAGTGCACATGTGCACCACGAACTGTTATTTTTTAATTAAAAAAAAAACTCGCGTTCCGACGGTGAGCGATGAACACACAACCCTAGGATTTATAGTCGGACACACACACACTGTGCCACCGTCGTCATTACTTAGTGAGGAGTAAAGTAAGTAGGTTTGCCTTGTACATTTTTTAGAAAGTAACCCATTACTTTTCAGATTACTTGTAATGGGAAAAGAAGCTTGTTTACATTACTTTGTAATGGGTTACGTAATGACTAACGGATCCGAATTTTTGCTGGGTATCCACCCCTTTTGGTTAATGTAGATACGTTATCCATGCATTTGGGATAATGTAAATATATTATCCACGCCTTTTGGATAATGTAAATATATTATCCACGCCTTTTGGATAATGTAGATACATTATCCATGCCTTTTGGATTATGTAGATACATTATCCACGTCTTTTGGATAATGTAGATAAATCATTCACGCCTTTTGGATTACGTAGATACAATATCCACGCCTTTTCGATAATGTTGATACATTATCCACATCTGTTGGATAATGCAGATACGTTATCCACATCTGTTGGACAATGCAGATACGTTATCCACGTTTGTTGGATAAGGTAAGTGATTTATCCTGACCTTTTTAATAATGTAGGTAAATTATCCACGCTTTTTTGATAATGTAGATAAGTTACCACGCTTTTTTAATATTGTAGATAAATTATCCACGCCTTTTTGATAATGTAGATAAGTTATCCACGCTTTTTTAATAATGTAGATAAATTATCCACGCCTTTTTGATAATGTAAATGAATTATCCACGCTTTTTTAATAATGTAGATAAATTATCCACACCTTTTATATAATGTAAATGAATTATCTACGCCTTTCAGATAATGTAGATTTATCCACGCCTTTTTGTATATACATTACATTATCCACACATTCTGGATAATGTAGATACATTATGCACACGTTGTGGATAATGTAGACACATTATCCATGCCTTCTGGATAATGTAGACACATTATCCATGCCTTCTGGATAATGTAGATAGATTATTCACGCCTTCTGGATAATGTAGATAGATTATCCACGCCTTCTGGATAATGTAGATAGATTATCCACGCCTTCTGGATAATGTAGATAGATTATCCACGCCCTCTGGATAATGTATATACATTATCCACACATTCTGGATAATGTAGATACATTATGCACACGTTCTGTATAATGTAGACACATTATCCATGCCTTGTGGATAATGTAGGTACATTTTGCACATGTTCTGGATAATGTAGATACATTATCCACGCCTTCTGGATAATGTAGATGTATTATCCACGCCTTCTAGATACTGTAGATACAATATCCACGCCTTCTGGATAATGTAGATGTATTATCCACGCCTTCTAGATACTGTAGATACAATATCCACGCCTTCTGGATAATGTAGATGTATTATCCACGCCTTCTGGATAATACAGATAGACTATCCACGCCTTCTGGATATTGTAGATACATTATCCACGCCTTCTGGATATTGTAGATACATTATCCACGCCTTCTAGATACTGTAGATACAATGTCCACACATTCTGGATAATGTAGATACATTATGCACACGTTCTGTAAAATGTAGACACATTATCCATGCCTTCTGGATAATGTAGATACATTATCCACGCCTCTGGATAATGTAGATACATTAGCCACGTCTTCTGGATAATGTAGATACATTATCCACGCCTTCTGGATAATGTAGATACATTATCCACGCTTTCTGGATAATGTAGATGTATTATCCACGCCTTCTGTATAATGTAGATACATTATGCACGCTTTCTGGATAATGTAGATACAATATCCACGCCTTCTGCATAATGTGGATACAATATCAAAGCTTCTGGATAATGTAGATACATTATCCACTCCTTCTGGATAATGTAGATACATTATGCACGCTTTCTGGATAATGCAGATAATTTATCCACGCCTTCTGGATAATGCAGATAATTTATTAACGCCTTCTGGATAATGGAGATACATTATCCACTCCTTCTGGGTAATATAGATACATTATGCACGCTTTCTGGATAATGCAGATACGTTATCCACATCTGTTTGATAATGCAGATACGTTATCCACATCTGTTTGATAATGCAGATACGTTATCCACGCTTTTTGGATAAGGTAAGTGATTTATCCTGACCTTTTTAATAATGTAGGTAAATTATCCACGCCTTTTTGATAATGTAGATAAGTTATCCACGCTATTTTAATAATGTAGATAAATTATCCACGCCTTTTTGATAATATTAGATTAGTTATCCACGCTTTTTTAATAATGTAGATAAATTATCCACGCCTTTTTGATAATGTAAATGAATTATCCACGCTTTTTTAATAATGTAGATAAATTATCCACGCATTTTATATAATGTAAATGAATTATCCACGCCTTTCAGATAATGTAGATTTATCCACGCCTTTTGAATAATGTAAAGAATTATCCACGCATTTTAGGTAATGTGAATAAATTATCCACGCCTTTGGGACAATGAAGATGAAGTATGTACGCCTTTTCGATAATGTAACTAGAGTATCTTACAGGGCCAAATCATGAGCTGCAAGCATTTTTTAGCTAAAACTGTATATACATACTGCTGACCACCCCAGATACATGTAAAACATTTGTTTCACTAACACCAAAAAACTACATATCGACACCTCCAAATAATAGTATGCTAAGTCTAAAAAGTGAGTTTTGTAGGAGAAGCTCTCAAAGTGTGAAAATTTTTTTGAACTTCAGTACTATGCTAAGTCAATATTTGTTTATAACTTCTGTTCGGATTGACCGATCATTACCAAAATTTGACAGAATTTAAGTTAAAGGACGTTCGACACCTCCAAATAATAGTTTGCTAATTCTGAACAGTGAGTTTTGCAGGACAAGCTCTAAAAGTTTGGAAGTTTCTTTGAACTTCAGTACTATGCTAAGTAAATATTTGTTTATAACTTCTGTTCGGATTGTCCGATTATTACCAAAATTTTACAGAATTTAAGTTAAAGGACGTTTAATATAAAAATGTAAAGAACTTGAAAACATGCTAAGTCGACTAAGCATACTATTGTTTGGAGGCGTCGATATCTACATCACAACAATGTCATGTCAGTGACACACAAACACACCAACATGAATGACCGACCACATGTTAGTGTTTATGTTCAACATATCAATAAAGTAAACAGGCAGTGCCAATAACAACCAACCACAACTGCATTGCAGAGTGCAATAGAAAATAAAACACATCTAAACCTCAAATTTAAAATGTCCAATTCTCTTTTGTTTTCCTATTCTTCTTTATGTTGTATTTTTTTCAAATTACCATCACACATGACTCTGGTACTCTGGTCCAAAGTGTTGGACTGATGTAAGACACACTATTTAGAAGTTTCCTTGTCATGTTTGTCCAGTTACCAAGAGCGCATGGTGTATGGCCAGATAGTGAGGTGGTTGTGTCATTACAACTTATTCGAAACACTTGAATGATTTGAAGTTGAACACAAAATATTTGTTGCTAGCAAGTGTTGCCGGCAATGACAGTTTTCCTGCCCAATGTTTTATTCGGTTGCACTTTGCATGAATTTATAACAAGGATGGAAACCATCAATTTTGGAACATTCCTTTTTTTGTTTTTTGGTTATGCTAAGTTCGAAGAGTCATTGCGATGATGTTGCATATGTTGTATTTCCATATTAGAATGTACATATTTGTTAAATGCAAAAGACGAACATAAGTGTTAGTTCGTGGTTAAAGTGAAGAATAGAACTGGAATGATTGCAGTTACTTTGAGAAGAAGAGGAACAATTGGTGCATTTTAACAATGTGGTTACAGTAGAAAATTGTTGTTAGCTTTTCATTAAAAAATTTGTAAAACACTAAATATTTTCTGCGCTTACTTTAGACATTTTTCGATATGGTAACGATAATAGTTTACGAAACTAAGATGGAATGGGTCACTTGCAACAAATGTTAAAATAATTCCAAAATGTACACACATTATCCACGCCTTCTGGATAATGTAGATACATTATCCACGCCTTCTGGATAATGTAGATACATTATCCACGCCTTCTGGATAATGTAGATACATTATCCACGCCTTCTGGATAATATAGATACATTATCCACGCCTTCTGGATAATGTAGATAGATTATCCACGCCTTCTGGATAATGTATATACATTATCCCCACATTCTGGATAATGTAGATACATTATGCACACGTTCTGGATAATGTAGACACATTATCCATGCCTTCTGGATAATGTAGATACATTATGCACACGTTCTGGATAATGTAGATACATTACCCACGCCTTCTGGATAATGTAGATACATCACCCACGCCTTCTGGATAATGTAGATGTATTATGCACACGTTCTGGATAATGTAGATACATTACCCACGCCTTCTGGATAATGTAGATAGACTATCCACGCCTTCTAGATATTGTAGATACATTATCCAAGCTTCTGGATAATGTAGATACATTACCCACTCCTTCTGGATAATGTAGATACATTATGCACGCTTTCTGGATAATGTAGATACAATATCCACGCCTTCTGCATAATATGGATACAATATCCACGTAGATACATTATCCAAGCTTCTGGATAATGTAGATACATTATCCACTCCTTCTGGATACTGTAGATACATTATGCACGCTTTCTGGATAATGTAGATGCATTACCCACTCCTTCTGGATAATGTAGATACATTACCCACGCCTTCTGGATAATGTAGATAGACTATCCACGCCTTCTAGATATTGTTGATACATTATCCAAGCTTCTGGATAATGTAGATACATTATCCACTCCTTCTGGATACTGTAGATACATTATGCACGCTTTCTGGATAATGTAGATGCATTATGCACGCCTTCTGGATAATGCAGATAATTTATCCACGCCTTCTGGATAATGCAGATAATTTATCCACGCCTTCTGGATAATGGAGATACAATATCCACTCCTTCTGGATAATGTAGATACAATATGCATACGTTCTGGATAATGTAGATACATTATGCATACGTTCTGGATAATGTAGATACATTATGCATACGTTCTGGATAATGTAGATACATTATGCATACGTTCTGGATAATGTAGATACATTATGCAGACGTTCTGGATAATGTAGATACATTATCCACGCCTTCAGGATAATGTAGATACATTATCCACGCCTTCTGGATATTGTAGATATATTATCCACGCCTTCTGCATAATAAATATACAATATCCACGCCTTCTGGATAATGTAGATACATTATCCACGCCTTCTGGATATTGTAGATACATTATCCACGCCTTCTGGATATTGTAGATATATTATCCACGCCTTCTGCATAATAAATATACAATATCCACGCCTTCTGGATAATGTAGATACATTATCCACGCCTTCTGGATATTGTAGATACATTATCCACGCCTTCTAGATATTGTGGATACATTATCCACGCCTTCTGCATAATAAATATACAATATCCACGCCTTCTGGATAATGTAGATACATTATCCACTCCTTCTGGATAATGTAGATACATTATGCACGCTTTCTGGAAAAGGTAGATACATTGTCTACGCCTTCTATATAATTCAGATACATTATCCAAGCCATCTGGATAATGTAGATACATTATCTACGTCTTCTTGATAATTAAGGTACATTATCCAAGCCATCTGGATAATGCAGATACATTAAATACGCCATGTATATGCCTTATCCACGCCTTCTGGATAATTTAGATACATTATCCAAGCCTGGAAAATGTAGATACATTATACACGCCTTCTGGATAATGTAGATACATAACCCACTCTTTTTGGATAATGTAGATACCTCATCGACGCCTTCTGCACAATGTAGATACTTCATCCACGTCTTTTATGTAATGTAGATACATTATCCACGCCTTTTGGATAACGTAGTTACTTTCGACGCCTTCTGTATAATGTAGATACATTATCCGCGCCTTTTGCATAATGAAAACACATTATCCACGCCTTCTGGATAATGTAGATACATTATCCACGCCTTCTGGAGAATGTAGATACATTATCCACGCCGTCTGGATAATGTAGATACATTATCCACGCCTTCTGGATAATGTAGATACATTATCCGCGCCTTTTGGATAATGAAAATACATTATCCACGCCTTCTGGATAATGTAGATACATTATCCACGCCTTCTGGATAATGTAGATTCAATATCCACGCCTTCTGGATAATGTAGATACATTATCCGCGCCTTTTGGATAATGAAAATACATTAACCACGCCTTTTGGATAATGAAAATACATTATCCACGACTTCTGGATAATGTAGATACATTATCCACGCCTTCTGGACAATGTAGATTCAATATCCACGCCTTCTGGATAATGTAGATACAGTATCCGCGCCTTTTGGATAATGAAAATACATTAACCACGCCTTCTGGATAATGTAGATACATTATCCGCGCCTTTTGGATAATGAAAATACATTATCCACGCCTTCTGGATAATGTAGATACATTATCCACGCCTTCTGGATAATGTAGATTCAATATCCACGCCTTCTGGATAATGTAGATACATTATCCGCGCCTTTTGGATAATGAAAATACATTAACCACGCCTTTTGGATAATGAAAATACATTATCCACGACTTCTGGATAATGTAGATACATTACCCACGCCTTCTGGATAATGTAGATTCAATATCCACGCCTTCTGGATAATGTAGATACAGTATCCGCGCCTTTTGGATAATGAAAATACATTAACCACGCCTTCTGGATAATGTAGATACATTACCCATGCCTTCTGGATAATGTAGATACCACATACACGCCTTTTGGCTAATGTAGATACCTAATCCACGCCTTCTGGATAAAGTAGATACATTATGTGCGCCTTCTGGATAATGTAGATTCATTATCCACGCCTTCTACATAATGTACCCAGCAAAAATTTGGATCCGGTAGTCGTTACGTAACCCCTTACAAAGTAATGTAAACAAGCTTCTTTTCGCATTACAAGTAATCTAAAAAGTAATGGGTTACTTCTTAAAAAATTTACAAGGTAAACCTACTTTCTTTACTCCTCACTAAGTAATGAGGACGGTCGCACAGTGTGTGTGTGTGTCCGACTATAAATCCTAGGTGTGTGTGTTCAACGCTCACCATCGGCACGCGAGTTTTTGACAAAAACAAAAACTTTTTGTTAATTAAAAAAAAAACAGTTCGTGGTGCACATGTGCACTGCCCATTTAAGTTATTAAGCAACCCTTAATTTTCGTGTGCGTGACACAGTGTGTAGTGTGTTTGGCTAGAAATCAGAGGGTTCGTGTTAAACTCTGGCAGGGAACGAAATAAAATAAAGTAAAATAAAAGTAAGAAGTGTGTTGAAATTAAAAACAAATTCTCCACATCAACTGTTCTAAAAATAAAATTTTTTCACCTTACTTTTCAACTTCTATTGGCCACTGGATAACTAGTTATTCTAGTGGTCATAAAATAACTAAATTTGAGAGTAGTTACGGCTGCCAAAAATCCCTTACGAAACCCATGATTTTGGGAGGACTTTTTTGCTGGGTAGATACAGTATACACGCCATTTGGATAATGTAAATATATTACCTACGCCTTCTGGATATTGTAAATACATTACCCAGGCTTTCTGGATAATATATATACATTACCCGCGCCTTCTGGATAATGTATGCATGCTTTTCGGATAATCCACCCTTTTCGGATAACGTATATGCCTTATCCACGCCTTCTGGATAATGTACATACTTTATCCACGCCTTCTGGATAATGTACATACTTTATCCACGCCTTCCGGATAACGTATATACCTTATCCACGCTTTCTGTATAATGTACATACTTTATCCACGCCTTCCGGATAATGTAGATACCGTATTCACGACTTTTGGATAATGTAGATACGTTATCCACGCCTTCTGCATAATATACATACATTACTCAAGCCTTCTGGATAGTGTAGATACATTATCCACGCCTTCTGATTAACGTACGTGAATTATCCTCGCCTTATTTATAATGTGGATACATTATCCACGGATAATGTACCTTAACACACGAACGTTTTGATTCAAAGTAAATATTATCTCTACTCCATTAGAGCACAGCCAACCTTGCCCATAGTTACTTCCCCTCCATTACATTATCAAATTTATGCCGATTTTTATGCTGCTAGCTTCGCCACCTTCGTGTTAGTGAAGCTTCTACCCAAGGAATATTGTAGTGGGTAATTGCTGCACTTGTTACTTAACTTGATAGTCTTGGCAACAAAGGATGAGCATGCATATAGAAAGTTTTCTATGAAACGGCTGCAGTAGGAGTAGCAGCAGACGTTACCTATGTGCTAAGAGGTTTGCATTCACATTTTAACAGTTGTTTTATGAGAAGCACTACCATTTATCATCGTCATTTCATACGTCATTAAATAGAGCATCAGCAGCAACATCACCAACATCCATCCTCGTCATCGTCCTCATCGTTCGCATCATCATCGTTATCCTCATATAACAATGGTAAACGCGGCAACAGCAACATGACCATCATTCATTTCGGCATCATAGTTCACAAAAAACAGCAACAAAAACACTTGTTTGTAGCTCCTGCTGTTGGTGTTGTTGGCTAAGCAATGTAACATAAAAATAAAATTGCGGTTGCAATGAAATGTAACTTGCCAAAAAGGTTGAGCTGGGGAAAGCTTCTAAAAACGGATGCGGAGGTACTTGCTCCTGGTAATTTTTGGCTAATGGTTGCTAACATGCAAAATTTCATCCAAAACCACAAAATAAAATGTTGCAATCCTTATGCAGGACTTTTGTTCATCCAATTGCACTGCATTCAAAGTTTCTTTTATGTTCACTCGTTGATGTTGAGTGTCATAACACTTCAGAATCTAAGAATAAACAAAAAGAAGAACATGGCAACAGCAACAACACCAATAACTCTTCCTGTGAAATATAATTCCAGACACACATCCTTCAACTAAAAATTGTGATTGTTACAGTTCTGTGTCGTTGCCTCACTTAGTATTATTAAATGTGAAGAAGAAGATGGTGATGATGATGCTGACGATGATGTTCACTTGCCGTGACCATTGTTTTGTTGTTTGACAAAGAAGGTGAATTCAATACAAAGCTTTTCTCGGGGTATTAAGGAGTAGAACATAAACCCATTGTGTAGTTACCAACACAAAGAGGAAACATAAACAATCAGTTTCATTTTGTTGGTTATTTGTTGTGGCTGTTGACCCATTACTCCTTTGTCTGAGGCAGAACTTTCACTTGATTAGCTGTCCTAGTACCATAGTTGTATTCCTAACATGTAACTGACAAATTAAATTAACTGTTAACATGCACTGGACAAGGACGCAATTACAGTGTTTTGGAAAAATTTTATAGAAAAGATGCATTGTAGGGTAAGTGAACCAATTGTCGGCCTTTTAAGCATTTTCTTATTTTGAATGGTCAACTATATTGAAGTCACCCACCATACCATTGCTATCGAAAACGATATAGTTTTCGAATGTTTATAGTTTTGCCGATATTTTGTTCGAGAACGACACACAAGAGTGAATTGAAAACGATTCATTCGTCGCTCAGTTTGCGGCTGGAGAACCTTCGATTTCGAATATCGGTAATAATATTATAAGAGAATGAATTGATGATAGTTTTTCCGATAGTGGTCAAAAAACATATTCGGCCACTAGTGCTGTATTTGACAAAATTTGGACTTTCTATTAAAATAGTAAACTGTTTTGTTACATCAATCTATATATATGTATGTATAAAAGAGCAGTGAGGTGAGTGATTCACTGACTGACTGACTGATTCATCAACGCCCTGGCGAAGCGGCTGAAGCTAGAAACTTGAAATTTTGAGTGTGTTATTGGCGTGTAGGGGTAAAATAAGGCTGGGTTTTTGGAAATTCGAACTGGAACGGTACGAAAAGTACTAAAACGTACTAAATATGGTACCATTTGTATTAGGCACTCCTTCACTTTACTCCTTCTGGATAAGGTAGATGTACTTCCTACGCCTTACGCATAATGCAGACACATTATCTATGCCTTGTGGATAATATACATCCATTATTCACGCCTTTTGATAATATAGATACATTATCCTAGCCTTGTGGCACGTACGGATACATTATCCTCGCCTTGTGTTACGTATGGATACATTATTTCTGGATGCTTTAGATAACATATCCATGCCTTCTGTTTAAAGTTTATACATTATCCACGCTTTCTGTATAAAGTAGAAATATTATACACTCCTGCTGGATAACTTAGACAACTTATCTTCGCCTATGGGACAATAGAGGCGAATAATCCTAAAATTTTGGATAATGTAGATAACATAGGTGAATTATCCACACTTTCTGAATAACGTGAATATGTTACCCGCACCTTTTTGGATAATGTAGCTGCATTATGCACGCCTTTTGTACAACGTAGATACATTACCTACGTCTTCTGGATAATGTGAATACATTATCTACGCCTTTTGGATAACGTAGATACATTATCCACGCCTTTTGGATAACGTAGATAAATTATCCACCCCTTTTGGATAACGTAGATACATTATCCACGTCTTTAAGGTAACGTAGATACATTATCCACGCCTTTTCGATAACGTAGATAAATTATCTACGCCTTTTGGATAACGTATATACATTATCCACGTCCTCTGTATAAAGTAGATACGTTATCCACGCCTTTTGGATAACGTAGATAAATTATCCACGACTTTTGGATAACATAGATACATTATCCACGTCCTCTGTATAAAGTAGATACATTATCCACGCCTTTTGGATAACGTCGATGCATTATCCACGATTTCTGTATAAAGTAGATACATTATTCACGACTTCTGTATAAAGTAGATACATTATCCACACCTTTTGGATAAAGTAGGTACATTAGCCACGCCTTCTGGATAACGTAGATACATTATCCACGCCTTTTCAACAACGCGAATACATTATCCACGCCTTTAAATGACGCAGATACAGTATCCACTCCTTTTGGATAATGTATATACATCATCCACGCCTCTTGGATAACGTAGATACATTATCCACGTCTTTTGGATAGCATAGATACATTATCCACGCCTTTTGGTTAACGTAGATTTATTATCCACTCCTTTTCAATAAGGTAGATACAATATTTTCGCCTTTCGAATAACGCAGATATACTATACACGCCTCTTGAATAATATCTGCATTATCCACACCTTTTGGATAACGTAGATACATTGTCTACATCTTTTGTTTAAAGTCTTCTGGAGAATTTAGATAAATTATCCATGGCATTTGAATAAAATAGATATATGGCTTTTGGATAACGTAGATACATTATCCGCGTCATTTGGATAAAGTATATATACTATTCACTTCTCTTGGATAAAATGGATAATATAGATACACTAGCTGACCCGGTTCCGCGTTGCTGGCCCGTCGTTTTGGGTTTCCGTAATATTGATACCTCTAGATATTCGAACCGAATTGACGATAAATCGTCGTTTTGGTATCTCCAGATGTAAAATAGAAAATTACTTTAATTAAGGCCTCCACCATAATATGAAGGATATAATTAACTTTATAATTCTGTTTGTAACACATCGGAATATTCGTTGGAGAACCTATAAAGTATATATTCGTGATCAACATAAAAAATAAGTGAATATAACGATGTCCATCTATCTGTTGAAATCAAGATACAGCTCGCGATATTTAACATAGAGCTTTGCAATTCGGTACAGAAGTTTTTATTTTTTCTCGTAGCATGTTTGGTATTGAAAATTGGTTATATCAGTCCACATTTTGATATAGCACCGACTGACCGCCCGATTTTCGGAATCTTCAAGATTTTAGCCGTACTATCCTACCGAAATGACAATTCTTTGGAATTTAGTCTCCCTAAGAGGCTTAAAGCATTTTTGCAAAGGATTATCAGCATAGGTCCACGTTTTGATAGAACTACCCTAGAACGGTACCGCCCGATTGTCGATATTTTGGTGGTTTTAGTCTCATTATCCCACCGAAATCGCTGCAATTTGGTATTTAGTATTCAGTGTGGGGTATAAAACATAGAATATTAGGTACAGGTCCAGGTTTCTAAATAGTCTTCATTGAACGGTATCTCTCGATCTTCGGTATTTTCAAGTTTATAGTCACATTATTCATACGAAATGGCTATAATTGGTACTTAGTCGCCCTTGGGGGTATAAACTAATTCTGCGGAGAATTATCGGCATATAGGACGGTACCCTCCCGAGTTTCGATAATTTGGAGGTTTTAGTCTCATTATCCCACCGAAATGGCTATGGCAATTTGGTGTGTTGTCTTCATTGTGGGTATAAAACATTCCCGCATAGAATATTCGGTAGAAGTTTTTTATGTAGCCTTGATTGAACGATACCCTTCGATTTTCAATATTTTCAAGGTTTTAGCGGCATTATTCAACAGAAATGGCTATATTTGGTATTTAGTCTTCCTTGGAGGTATCACATTTTATAGCAGAGAATTGTCGGTATAAATCCATGATTTCATTCATATAACGATACTTACCGATTTTTTGGGGATTTTGAATGTTTTAGCCACATTATTCAACGGGTTCCACCGTGGTGCAATGGTATGCACACCCGCCTTGCACGCTGAAGGTCGTGGGTTCGATTCCCCGGCCAGTCAAATTCAAACATTTTTCGACGGTGGCAAAGTACCCCTCAGTAATGTTGGCGACATTTCCTGAGTATTTCAGCCTTGTAAAACTTCTCTACGGACTCGGCAATAAACAGTAGGTCCCTTATCATTGAGCCAATATGAATCGGGGTGCACTCAAAAAACGTTGGAATAACTCGATATTCCAAGCACTGAAGTCAATGTTCATGCCATGTTTGCTGTCCCACTTACTAAATTTGTAAATCTAATCAGTAAGAATCAAGTTTTCAAAAAATAGACGCAATCGCGGTATTCTGCTTCCAAACCACCCGTTAATGGCAGAGGCCACAATTGCAATTGTACTGAGTACCAATACGTCTAATAATCTCTGATATTTAGCGATTTGTTAAAACCTGTTGTTGGGGGAGGTCCCCCACACCCTCCATTTCGGTATTCTCCCACCTTATGAACCACACACAATTTCATCCAAGTTTAATTTAGAAAATCATGTCAGCCTTAAAGAACCTTATATACATTCAGATAGGTTGTAGATGCACCGAATGCACCATCGCTTTAGTGACCAATTTACATTTTTTAGACGTTCTAGTTATTTAAGCATCTTTGAAATTATGTTTTCCTGATTTCTCAATCTATTTTTTGAAATTTCGGTCAAGGGACATTTAACATTATTTGGGTTGTACTGTATTCCAAAATATGGGGTTGATCGCGCTTTCCCAATTATTGAAGCCAGTGTTTATAGCGTTTTTAGTCACGCTTACTAAAATTAAGGACATTACCTATAATTATACATTTTTAAAAAATTGGGCTGACCGCGATATTCCACTTCCGAGATGACCATTCAGGATCAAGACAGTTATTACCGTAGTATTGAAATCAATTTTTATACAATACTTTCAAAATTATCTTTGATTTCACGTTTTCTTAAAAAATTTTGTGAGGGAGGTACCCCGGTCACTCCACTGACCAGTATAAAAAATAGCTAAAAACCTATTCTCAGACCTAAAAACTCCACATACAAAATTTCATCGAATTCGGTCCAGCCGTTTCGGAGGAGTTTAATTTCGAACATCATGGCAGTCTCGAAGAATTTTATATATATATAGATTATGCTCGCCTTATGGATAATATAGTTACGTTATCGACGCATTGTGGATAATATGAATCCATTGTCCACGATTTTTGGATAATATAGATCCATTAACAATTTCACCCCTTCTGGATAATGTAGATACAATTTTCAGGCCTTCTGGATAATGTAGATGAAATTTTAACGCCTTATGGATAATATAGATACAAGTTTCACGCCTTCTGGATAATGTAGATACATTATCCACGCCTTATAGATACCATAGCATTATTAGACACGCCTTGTGGACAATACAGAAACATTATACACGCCTAGTGAATAATATAGTTCCATTATCCACGCTTGTGTATTATATGAATCCATTATCCATGTATCTAGGCCTCGCCTTGAAGATAATGTAAATACATAATCCTTGCCTTTTGGATAACGTAGATACATTATCCTCAAATTATCTAGAGACATTATCCACGTCTTATGGATATTCTAGATACATTGTCCACCAAGATATGGACCCATTATCTGTTCATTTTGAAAATATAAAAAGCTATTGGAAGCTTCAAGACACTGTGCGAATTTTTGTTTAGATGAAGATTAGATTTTCCTCTTGCTTCGCCTTTTCGCACGTGTAAAACGGTTTTTATTACTTTCGTTTCCAGTGCATCCTTTGTTGTTGATGATTTTATGCCACGTTTTTTTATACCCTGCACCATAGTATGGAGGGTATATTAAGTTTGTTTTTCCGTTTGTAACGCATTGAAATACTCATTTGCGACCCTATAAAGTATATATATATTCTTGATCAGCGTAAAATTCTAAGTCGATCTGAGCACGTCCGTCCGTCCGTCCGTCTGTGGTAATCACTCTAGCATCCACAAAAATAGAGATAGGACGCTGAAATTTTGGGAAAATACGTCTTTTGTTTGCAGGCAGGTCAAGTTCGATGATGGGCTATATCGGTCCACGTTTTGGTGTAGCCCCCATATAACGGTACCCCCCGATTTACGGTATTTTGACGTTTTTAGCTACATTTTCAGACCGATTTGGCTATAATTTGACATTTAGGGGTCTTAAGTGTCAACAAACATATATAACAAAACTTGTGGACATAGGTCCACGGTTTGGTATAGCCCCCATATAACGGTACCCCCCGATTTGCGGTATTTTGACGTTTTTAGCTAAATTTTTAGACCGATTTAGCTATAATTTGAAATTTAGGGTTCCTAAGTATCAATAAACTTATATAACAAAAGTTGTGGACATAGGTCCACGTTTTGGTATAGCCCCCATATAACGGTACCCCCGATTTGCGGTATTTTGACGTTTTTAGCTACATTATCAGACCGATGTAGCTATAATTTGACATTTAGGGTTCTTAAATGTTAATAAACTTATAAATTAGAAGTTGTGGACATAGGTTCACGTTTTGGTATAGCCCCCATATAACGGTACCCCCCGATTTGCGGTATTTTGACGTTTTTAGCTACATTTTCAGACCGATGTAGCTATAATTTGACATTTGGGGTTCTTAAAAGTCAATAAACTTATATAACAAAAGTTGTGGACATAGGTCCACGTATTGGTATAGCCCCCATATAACGGTACCCCCGATTTAAGGTATTTTGACGGGTTAGCTACATTTTCAGACCGATTTAGCTATAATTTGACATTTAGGGTTCTTAAAAGTCAACAAACTTATATAACAAAAGTTGTGGACATAGGTACACGTATTGGTATAGCCCCCATATAACGGTACCCCCCGATTTACGATATTTTGACGGGTTTAGCTAAATTTTTAAACCGATTTAGCTATAATTTGACATTTGAAGTTCTTAAATGTCAATAAACTTATGTGACAAAACTTGTGGACATAGGTCCACGTTTTGGTATAGCCCCCATATAACAGTACCCCCCGATTTACGGTATTTTGACGTTTTTAGCTACATTTTCAGACCGATATAGCTATAATTTGACATTTAGGGTTCTTAAGTCTAACTAAACTTATATAACAAAAGTGGTGGACCTAGGTTCAAGTTTTGGTATAGCCCCCATATAACGGTCCCCCCGATTTACGGCATTTTGGCGTTTTTATCTACATTTTCAGATCGATTTAGCTATCAATTGACATTTAGGGTTCTTAAATGTCAATAAACTTATATAACTAGTGGACATAGGTCCATGTTTTAAAATAGCCCCCATATAACGTTACCGCCCGATTTCAGGTATTTTGAGAATTTTACCAACAAGTTTTAACCGAATTATCTGTAATTTGAACATTTGACATTTGAAATTCTTAGTGGTCACCACACCTCTCCACCAAAAATTGTCAAGAAAGCCCCCATATAACGGTACCTCCCGATTTTCAGTAATTTGATGATTTTAGCTACACTATTAAACCGAACAAGCAGTAATTTGACATTTGAAGTTCTTAGTGGTCACAACACCTCTCCATCAAAAATTGTCAACATAGGTCCATGTTCGGATATAGCTCCCATGTAACGGTACCTCCCAATTTTCAGTAATTTGGCAATTTTAGCTACAATTTTTAACAGAACAAACTGTAATTTGACATTTGAAGGTTGTAGTGGTCACCACACATCTGCATCAACAATTTTCAACATAGCCCCAATATAACGATACTTCCCTATTTTCGGTACTTTGAGGATTTTACTTAAAATGTTTAACCGAACGTAGGTCCATGTTTTTGTATAGCCCCAAAACAAACCTCCCGATTTTCCGTACCTTAGTTTATTTTTTGGACGAACTTTCTGTAATTTGAAATTTAAAAACCAACAAAAATTGTTGATTTAAGTTCATATTTTCGTATAGCCCAGATACCTCCGAACTAGCTGTTAATGACATTTGAAGTTCCCACGTTATGTACCGATTTTCGATATTTTGAGGATTCTAGCTAAATTTTTTAACCGAATTAGGAGTTATTTGACATTAAAGGCTCCCATCAAAAACTGTGAACATAGGCCCATGTTTTATTATAACCCCTATATAACATTACCTCCCAATTTCTAGCCCACCAAAAATTGTCAACAGTTAGATATAGGCACCATAAAAAAGGGCCTCCCGAATGAAGCATTTTATGTACATTATCTGACATTTTAACGTACTCACTTAAAGTTGGGGACAGGAATGAATATTTTATGGTGGAGGGTATGAAAAGTTCGGCCCGGCCGAACTTAATGCTTTTTTACTTGTTTTCTTTCGTTACTTTTGTCCTTGCCCATTTCCATTCTGTTTGGCCAACCAAAACATTCTCCGTTCGAAAAACAAATGTCCACGAAAGTGTGTGTGTGTGTAGGGCAGTAACTGTGGAAGGAGGCAAAATAAATGAATGACAAATTAGGATATTATCATTAGACAAAAAGCAAAAAAAAAAAATGGGGAAAGGGAAGAATCAACTAAGCATCAATGCGGCGACGGCGACGAAGTCTATAAAGGATGGAACAAATTAATAAAATTAAATTGTTGTAGCCAACATAGAGCAACAAACTAAATTGAAGACTGAAAGGGTGATTAGAAAAACAAGGCAGGGAGTCAATGTTTTTAATGAGCAGCTAACGTATTGTGACAATAGTATGGAAAAAGTATAAAGTTAATAGAAAATATTTTCTTAACTTTTATTGACACTGATGTGCATAGTTTTTACAGAATAAATATCGTTGACACTTAAATGAGCTGGATATCTGAAGATTTGCATTCAGTTTATAACACCAATTGATTTTTTTCTTCTTTATTCTCCTTCTAGGTATGTATAAATGATGGCCCAATTTTTGTTCGAATATCCTGACATGGACTAAAGCTTTCCTCCCTTATTTCCCATAGATACTGTTGGTGAGTGATAGTTTTGCAAGTACAGCGCGAAATTGTTTGAACATTTGAAGCAATACTCCGTAAATGCATGCACTTTTTGCATCATCTAGATTAGTTTTTTGCTTGTTAACTTAAATTGTCAAAAAAAAAAACTAATTTTTTATGTGGATTCAAGTTGTTGATGACTGCATGCTATCCACTTTAACTCGATGCATGTGGTTTTAAGTTGAGTTCCATTTTCAAGTTTCCATGTTTCATGTTTTTTTATTTGCTTTTTTGAAAAAAAAAACACACAAAACAATCCTAACAAAGTAGCAATAGTCTCAACTGTTGTTGCCTTACTTGTTGCGGATATTTTCGGTTGTTTCATTTGTTTGTCACACACAACCTTAACTAAGTTTATTATAAAACCAACCAAAAAACTAGCATCATATTCGCCATAAACCCATCTCCCAGCCGAAAGTGCCCCCAACCAACCAACATAGGCCTTTGGCTATCGGCTGCACGCTTACACTCACACGACATATCAATTGTAAAATTTGTTTCGTATGGCGATATTGTTTGGCATCAACGACCGATATATCGGTCGAACAAACTTTTAAACATTACTTTCAATTATAAAGAAATTACATCAGTTTTTGCTCTGCATTCTGTCACATAGAGTTTGTCGTCGTAGCTATAGAATATGAAACTGACACATTGAGAAAAAAATTCGCGGATTTTTTTATGGAGTGAAAAAAAGATTTTGGATAAGTGCGCAAAAAAATGCAGTAGTATATGCTTCTTTTTTGAGTTTGTGGAACGCGGGGAGATGAAGTTAAACAATCTAGATGCATTATATACACTGTTTATCTGCAACACAAATTGGGCAAAATCCCACAACGAAAAAGAGCGGCAGCTGGGGAGCAAAGCTGGAGCCAACGAAGGAGAGGAAAAAAGGCACAAAACTCGCAAAAGAAAAAAAAGGAAACCAAAAACACTTTCAATATTCCGAACGATATCGGTTTCAAAACAATGTTCTTTTATTATTTATAAAAGTTCACAATTTCAACAAGTAAGCAAAGGCTATAGTCGGACAGGGCCGACCATACGATACCCTACACCAATACCCTGCGAGTTAGCTTTCAGCAAATCAAAGTTTCTTTTGGACAAATAAGCTCATTGTAAGAAATAAATTTTTGGAGTCTGCAACCTTATCACATTAAGATTAAATAACAATATAATAATTGTTCCACAAACATCACAGAAGGGACGGGGCGTGCACCACGATTCATATTACAGCAATAGTATGGGGCCTACTGTTTATCGCCGAGTCCGAAAGGCATGTCTTAAAACACCACCTGTAGAAAAGTTGTACATGGTTGAAATACTCAGAAAATGTCCCCAACTTTACTGAGGGTATTTTGCCATCGTTGGAAATTTGAAGTTTGCTGGCCGGGAATCGAACACCAGACCTTCAGCGTGCAAGGCGGGTGTGCAAACAATTGTACCATGGTGGCACCAATAAGTAATTTTAGAACGGACATTTAGTCTGGACCTAATTTTTTTCATATTTTGACATATTTGCTAAACCATATGCAAGACTTTGTGCCCTAAATATCCCATCGAATTGGCTGAAAGTTTGTATTAATATTCGTTTGTATTAAGTATTTTCGACCTGAAATTTATCGGTATAGGTCCAGGTCTTCATAAAGCTCCCATAGAACCGTACCTCCCGATACCCGGTATATTGAAGGTTGTGGCCTCAATATCAAACTGATATGGCAGACATTTTGTATTCAGTCTTCGTTGGAGGTAAAAAAACTTTCCACATGAAATTTTTCGTTATATGTCCACGTCTGCATATACATAGCTCCCATAACCAGAACCTACCGATTTTCTGTACTTTGAAAGTTATGGTCTAAATATTCCTCCGAATTGGCTAACATTTGGTATTAAGTCTTCATTGGGGGTATTAAACTTTCCATCTGAAATTTGTCGGTATAGGTCTAGGCGTTCATATAGCTCCCATACAACGAAAGCTCCCCATTTTCGACATTTTGAAGATTGTGGCTCTGGTTACAGATTTCTCTATTTTATTGACTTGTCTGAAGTGAATTTCAAACAGAAAAATTTACACATAAACATTTTAGATGATATTATTGAAATATATGTAGCTACGAAAATATGTTAAATGCAGAAATTTTCCATATGCAAAAATAATATTTGCATATGCATAATTTATACATTTCGCATATTTTTGCATGTGTGATATATTTCGATTGGAATTTAATTAGAAGCCAAACATATGCAAATTTAACAAAAATAGGTATCGCATAAAATTCCGCTGTCTACATATCATTTAGCTGATATTAATCGGTGTGCTCTCATTGATATGAGAGAAGGCTCCCTTGTCACTACTGGGATGTTTGTGGAACAATTATATACAGTACATTTTAAGAAATATTCTTAAATTCGAAAATTGGCGTTGTTTAGCAATTTCTGCTACATCTTTAAATTTTGGACAATTGGACAGGTAATATGATAGGGTTCCACGCAATTTGTAAGAACTGGGAATTTGTCTGTCATGATAGAGAAAATTTGTAGCATGGGAGGAAGATGTGGTTCTCTTCACAAAACTCATTATATCTTAGGTAGTAGGTCCGTTACCAAGCACACATATTATTGCAATTTTCATTAGAGGAAATATCGGTAGTTAATTTTTCATATATAGGCGACTTTGCCGGTATATGACCTCCAGGGATTCAAATATGGACCAAAAACAAAATGTTTTTATTTAGCATACAAAATTAATGGTTCATTGCACCCGCTAAATAATATCAGATCATCATCAAAAATTGTAGGCATCTTCTTCGACCTAAACCCCTACCTCGTGCACAATTTCGCCACTATTGATCTGTAATTGCGACATCTAGTATGCTTTTGATCCCATTACAAGCAAAACACTCGACATATTCGGCTGTAACTCTGTTATCTGACCACATAAATCAACATAATTGGCATTAATTGAAAGGGCAAGAGTTGTCCATCCAAATATTATTGATGTGGGCGGAATGTGTGGTCCAGGAATAAAGATATTACCGGTATATTAAAATTTTTCACAATTTTCACACAAAAGTTGTGGTCCATTTAACCCTCTAAACATCATCCGATCACCACTTCAAATTGCAAGCTTCTTCTTTGTCATATAATCTTACATTATTTAAAATTTCGAGGCGATCGGACTATAATTGCGACATACAGAGCCGCTACAAAATCGGATAAAAATTTTGTTTTTGGTCCATTTCACCCGCTTAATATTTCCCAATTATCACCAATAAGAATAGGGATCTATTCTGATCTGAACCCGACCTCCATACAAAATTTCGTGACGATCGGTCCATAATTGCGGCCTGTAGCGTGTTTACAATTTATAATGGACAGACGGACGGACGGACAGACACACATCTCAAAATCGCTTTATCTCGTCGAGATATGAAGATTGGTATACCACATTGGGGGTCTCCGACGAATATTTCGCGGTGTTACATGAATTTTTACCAAAACAAACTTATAATACCCTTTTCCACTTTGTGGTATAGGGTATAATAAAACTTATCTTTATTTCAAAAATTATAGAATATTTGAATTTAATTATTTTAATCGAAAGCGTCTGCGCGCTATAACAAACGAAAAACAACTATATCTTGTAACTTAAATTACAACAACAAGTAAAGGATTTCTCCAAAAACAATACAGCGAGTGACATCTCACAACGGGGTTGCCACATCCAAAAAGCTTTCTTCAGAAGATGTTGCCACATCGTCTTCGCCGCCTAGGCATCCAAAAATAAAGGCGCTTCACGAACGTGAACATACACCTTGTGGATAATCCAGATACATTATCCACACCTTGTGGGTAATTTAGACACATTATCCACACCTTGTGGGTAATTTAGACACATTATCCACGACTTGTAGGTAATCTAGATACATTATCCACGCTTTGTGGATAATCTAGATACATTATTCACGCTTTGTGGATAATCTAGATACACCATCCACGCTTTGCTTACAATCTCGATACATTATCCACGCCTGTTGGACAAACTAGATACATTATCACAGCTTTGTGGATAATCTGTGGATAATAAAGATACAATGTACATGCCTTGTGGATAATCTAGATACATTATACACGCCTCTTAGATATTGCTACATTATCTAGGCCTTGTGGATAAAATAGATATATGATCCACGCTTTGTGGATAAAATATATATATGATCCACGCCCTGTGAATAAATTAGATACATGATTAACACCTTGTGGATAATCTAGATACATTATGTGAATAATCTAGATACACTATCATCGCCTTAAAAACAATCTAGATATATTATCCACTCCTTGTGGATAATATGGATACATTATCTGCGCCTTGTGGATAATCAGGTCCTTTGAATTATATAGATGCATTGTCCAGGTCTTTTGGACAATCTGGATACGTTATCTGCGCCTTGTGGATAATCTGGAATCATTATACATGTCTTTTGAATCACCTAGGTACATTATCCAAGTCTTTTGGATAATCTAGATACATTACTCACGGCTTGTGGATAATCTAGATACATTATCCACGCTTTGGGGATAATTTAGATAAATTATCCACGCCTTGCGGATAATCTAGACACATTATCCATTCTTTGTGGATCATCTAGATGCATTATCCACGCCTTGTGGATAACCTAGGTACATGATCCACGCCTTGCGGATAATCTAGATACATTATCCACATTTTGAAGATAATCTAGATACATTATCCACCATTCGTGGATAATCTAGATACATTATCACCGCTTTGTGGTAATCTAGATACATAATCTATGCCTTGTGGATGATCTAATTACAATATCCACGATTTGTGGATAATATAGATACGCTATCTACGCCTTGTGGATAATCTAGATACATTATCCTCGCTTTGTGGATGATCTAGATACATTATCCACGCTTTGTGGATAATCTATATACATTATCCACGCTTTGTGGATAATCTAGATACATTATCCATTCTTTGTGGATCATCTAGATGCATTATCCACGCCTTGTGGATAACCTAGGTACATGATCCACGCCTTGCGGATAATCTAGATACATTATCCACATTTTGAAGATAATCTAGATACATTATCCACCATTCGTGGATAATCTAGATACATTATCACCGCTTTGTGGTAATCTAGATACATAATCTATGCCTTGTGGATGATCTAATTACAATATCCACGATTTGTGGATAATATAGATACGCTATCTACGCCTTGTGGATAATCTATGTACACTATCCACGCCTTGTAGGTAATATAGATACACTATGCACGCCTTGTGGATAATCTAGATACATTATCCTCGCTTTGTGGATGATCTAGATACATTATCCACGCTTTGCGGATAATATAGATACATTATCCACGTTTTGTGGATAATCTAGATACATTATCCACGCTTTGTGGATAATCTAGATACAGTATCTACGCCTTGTGGATAATCTAGATACAATACCCACGCCTTGTGAATAATGTTAATACCTTATCCACTCCTTGTGGATATTGTTAATATCTTATCCACGCCTTGTGGATAATGTAAATATATTTTCCACTTCTCCGAAGCCTTCATCAGTTTGTTTTTATCTCATGGTCATTTGCTGTGTTTCTCCCGTATTTCGCAATTTGTTTTTTTTTTTTTTGCATTGAATTCTAAGTAAACAAATATTTGCATTCTGATAATTCCCCACTGCCATTCAATAAAACTGAAGATAGTTTTGTAAAATTGTTTTAATAAATTCCCCAATAAAAGCAAACAGTTTGGTTTTTGCTGCACCATTTCGCCGCCTGGTGAATTAGCTTTCACATAAATCCACTTTCAGTTATGATACTTTATAAAAAACCAATAAAATCCCATTCACACAAACCACTTGACTAGACAAATGAAAAAAGTCCCCTCTCCCGCAGGAGTTCTTTGTACTATCAGAGGGATTTTCAATTGCAATGAATGAACGAATGAATCGCGATGTAAGGCGTAATTTGTAAATGCATAAATTGCAAACAGTGAAATCTGTAATAAGGAAGGCGGACTTTGCAGAGGTGGACAATTGGCTATTCAATTGAGAGGGATAATCTCTTGTAAAAAGTTATTTGCCAAGGGGATAAAAGTTCTCCAAGTCCCACTTTATGTGAATATGCATATCATTCATTTTTGTTTTTTTTTATTTTTAGCAATAACTCAGTTATGGTGTAAAGCTTAGCTCGGAGCCCTATTTTTGTAATCCACCATATGGAGGCTACATATTGTGGCAAATTTAAATGAAATGCGTTTTTGTAATTGTTAACAAAGTAGTGAAATTGTGGAGCATTATTGAAACTGTTTAAGGATAGGACCACAATATATGGGAATTTTTAAAAGATCTTTTCAAGCCACCAAATGGGCAGAATATTTTTTACAGGTGACTATGGCCTCATTTTAACATCTGTCCCTGTTACTAGAGGAAACATTTGGGTTTTCGTATTTGGATTCCAGCCTTAGTATAGTCCACATATAAGGGCACAATCCATTTGTCAACTTTGTTTAATACCAGCAAGTAAAAGAGGACTACAGTCGGACGGGGCCGACCATGTGATACCCTACACCACATCCCTTGGACACAAGTTTTCCGCGGATTTTATTTATATGATTGCGAAGTCTCCCTTGTTCCTATGGGAATGTTGTGGGAATATATGTATGTATGATTGCGACACGTTATATATTATTTTCATTATTTCGTAATAGACAGATTGACCATTTTGGCTACATATACATATTTCTACAAAAAATTAAAAATTTGTATCAAGAAAGAAAAAAATAACAAACGTATTTAGAAATGGCTTTTGGTGACTTTTTCCGATTCAATCAACAAAAACAGATAAATATTACATTACTATTACATTACATTACTTTTAATCAATTACATTACTTTTAATCAAAAGTAGCATAAAAACTTCAAACCCCGTACGTAATCGTAATTTGCATAATTTTAAAGAACACTGGGAATTTCTCTATCATGAATTTAATACTTGTATGGTTGCAAAATTTTGTAGCATGGAAAGTAAACGTAGTTCTTTATAAACAAACCAAAACTATAAAGGAAAACACACTTATGTATATGTCACGGTACGCCTGAACCAACTTTAAATGGTGCTAGGCGTAAGCAGGAAGCAGGATGTTTTTGCAGATTCTGCATCTACAATGTTCATAGATGAACAAAATCAAAAAAATCGATGAAGGGATTTTTAAATTATTCGCGGTCAAAGGTCACATTTATAGGGATTTTAGGTTTTCAAGATTTTTCTTGGAAACCGCAAGTCCTATTGAAATGGGAATTCAGCTAATGTTGCAGCTGTAAAAATTCTCTATAAGACTTACCTTTATGATATTTTTGTAGGTTTTATCATTTTTGAGATATAGAAGTTCAAATTGGGACAATGCACAGTGTCCGATTTTCCAAAAAACCTGGCCAAAAATAGAAAAAAAAATTTTATCAATTTACACTAAAAAGGGTCAGATATTGTTTATAGGATCCCAGTGCATGTAGTTATGAAAAAATATATACATTTCTTGTTTAATAAGTGGGTATAAAAGCAGGTCGAAGTGACCCTATTTGGAATTTTATTTTTTTTTTAATATTTAAGTTGTTTATAAATCTATGATAATATGCAAAATAAACAACGGTTATTAAATATTTTCTTTTTGTAATTGTAATGAAAGGTATGTGAAACGTATTTAAGATGTTCAGTGTCGCCAATGAATTGTGGGTTCTTTAATAATTGATGTCCGTACTTGTTAATTTTTTTCAACATCAATTTTCACAATAAATTATGAAAATAGTTGTGAGTAAGATCGAGTTGGCCCGCGTAATGTATCATTTCATAAAAAAGGAAGGGTTTTTTTTTACCAATTTCCATCGAAACATCCTGCACATATTTGCACTTTTTGTTTTTATGTGATATTTTGTCTTGCAGGTATATACATAGTTTCTTTCATTCAGAATGTCAGAATATAGTATAGGGTCACTTTCTGGCGTTTGGGCATAATTTAGAGTTTTGATATATTTTAAGACCTATAGTAAAATTTTATGGCGAACAAATTTCTAGAATATTTTGTTCTGATCCGACCACATTTGATAGGAGATTTTAAAGATTTGTGGAAAAAGGGACCAAGAGGACCCCTTTTATGACTAGCACGAGGGTTAATTTTTTTAAGACAAATATTCCTTGCATTATTGTCAGTAAAGTTGCCAAAGACATTATACACCTAAAGTGCAAGGATTCCAAGTGATCTTAACTCAAATATTTCCAAAACTGTAGAAATTGTGGAAGCTTGCACCCCTATTTTAGTTTCTTGGTTTTTTTTGCAAAATTGATACCGATATTTCCTTGGTATGTAATGCAAATAGAGATTTCATTTTTTGGTGACTTATAGTGAAATTTAGCTAAGAAAATTTTTGTCTTTGACGCCATTCTTCTAAAATGATGCTTTGTATGACAATTTTGCCAAAACTTTGATGAAGTACGACATTAACCCTAAAATGTTTTTCTAATTTGCATATTCCTGGTGGAGGGATCAAAAAGACCCCTTAAATGACCGCCTGAGGGTTAAATAATATCAATAACGTAATCAGCGGCCCGAAAAACATAAGAACCAAAGGTTAGGTCAAAATCCATTCATTTTTAGAGTTTTGGCCAGGTTTTTCGGAAAATCGCACACTGTGCAATGCAATAAAACAATGTCATGAACGATGAGACTTAACTAACTTTAAGTGAAAACCGCTTACACCTGGGAAGTTTTTGCAGGTTCTGAAACAACAATGTTTATATTTAAGGAAAATTCAAACGCAAGAAAAAAATCGCTGGATTGGTTTTTAAATAAGTTAAGTTTTCAGGATTTTGCATGGAATCCGCAAGCCCTGTTGAAATGGGACTAAACAAGTAATAAAGTATCAGTCGGCTATGCCGATAGAGATATACCCTTAGCCTATGTGAGTTCATACTTTCATCTACGGACAGATCGAATGTGTTTGTGGTCTTTTCAGAATATTGTGGCCTTTTTTGGACATTTGAACTTACCGACTTGGATTAGGATTAAAGTTGAAAAGTGTTGCAGAGGAGGTACTTGAAGGAAGCGAAATAGTCCATTATGGAAGTAGATCTTATTTTAGGGAGTCATGTCTTTTTGATGGATATCGCGCCCACTGGTCATATCAGTGGTACATAGTATATCTTTTGGACCAGTATGCCAGGAAGCATGAACTTTTCCTCGGAAAACATAACATCGCTGTAAACATGACCACAACGAACAGCATCGGACACAAATGGTACAAATGGGAGAGGTACATTAAGGAGAAGACCAATGTGGGCCATTTTAGAAGTTAAACTTAATTTGGATAAAATATTAGGAGATAGAAAAATTATACCAAATTGGTTGCCCCGTTCAAGAGATATCGTGCGTGCCATTTAAATGGCATTTTTTAAATATTGTTGGGAAGTACCGGAAGTTGTGGGCCGGTATTGCCCATCCTCGAACTGAAATTAAGTTTGGACAAAATATGACAAAGGCTAAATTTTGGACCAAATCCGTTGATCAGTTCGAGAGTTATCGTGATCTCCAGCCACTACATATGGTGCCATGGGGGTTTTTACAGCTTTCGGAATGTTTACTCAAAAAGTATAGACTTGGCCCCGAAAAAAGCTTTTACCGTCGTAATGGAGGCAGCAAATGCAAGTTGCTTTAATAGAACTCAAAGTGATTCGAGAGCAGGCGTTAAGGTGAACTTATCCGAAATTTAGCTTGGGAGGTACCCGAAGGAGTGGACAAATATAGACCGCATTGGAACCTGATCTATATCTGGTATATATAGTAGGATGTGTAAAGTATGGACCAAATCGGCAAGAGGTATTGTGCGCACAATTTTTCCAAACATTTTTTAACTTTTGTGGGGGAGGTACCTGAAGGAGTGCACTGATATGGATTATTTTCGAACTTAAACATAGCTCGGACAAAATATTACGAAGGCCCAATTTTGGACCAAATCGGCAGCCCCGTTCGAGAGTTATATTGCGCTTCAACCACTACACACTGTGTCATAGGGGTTTTTTGCAACTTTCAGGCTGTTTTCTCAGCAAGTATGGATTTGCCTTTGATGGGGGAGGTACCGGAAGGAGTGGACCGATATAACCCATGTTCGAACTTAAAGTAAGTTTGGTCAAAATATTACGAAAGTCAAATTGTAACGTGACAATATGATCACGTACAAGAAACCCCTTACAGTCATGGGTAAACAGCGCTTTGACAACACTCCACCATACATTGTCTCTACCTGACACTAGTGGTATAACAGGGCTCACACTGGTAAATTTAACTCCAGTGTATTTTTGCAACCATCGTAGTCAGTGCTTAGGGCGAATAATTCGCATTCATGCCTCGAGTCACTCATATGTTTCAGAGTTGGTTGGTTGGTTGGCTAGCTGGCTACAGCAGGGAGTTAGCTACACGGCACTGTGGTTTAGCTTGTATGGGAGAGAGCGACAAAAATATTTAGAATTAAGATATCGATCTGAAAATTTTACCATAAAGTTGTAGTGACTAGAAGATAATGTTCCCCAAAAATCGTCAGTATTGGTCCACTTTTAGGTATAGACACCCATAACGGTACTTCCAGGTTTTTATTAATTTCAAGATTTTGTATATCCCCCATATAGACGCACCTCCCTTTTTTTGTAATTTCAAGATTTTGGTCATATTTTCCAACTGAATGTGCTAAAATTTTGATATTTCGAGTTTATAATCTGTATCAAACATTCTTGCCGAAATTCATCAATATAAGTCTACATTTTGGTATAGTCCTATATCATGTTAGCTCCCGATATTTGGCATATTTAAGTATTTGGCCTAAATTTTCTACAAAAAAAATTTGTAAAAATCATGACATTTTTTGAATTTTATTCTTGACAAGTATTAACTGGTAACAAGTATCCACAATATGAGGCACAGAATATTCTTACTAGGAGGGTTAACATATGGGCCAAGGCCGTACCAGATTATATTAGATGTAAACAATATCCTATAGGTCTCAAACAGGGAACATCTGGAAACTACCATGGTTTTATGAAATTTTTTTAGTCGCGAGGATGGGTTGGAGTCTATTACAATAAATACTATCTACAGTATATCCCGATTAGGAGAGTTCCCAAATCGACAAAAATGTACCAGAATATAAAAACCACACAGGTGGTCTTGCTTGCCAATTTAACCATTTTACTTTTTTTTTTGTTTTCTGTGTGGAGCTTAAATCTACGGCAGGCCTTCCGCGTTTTAACTTCCAACGACAGATAATTCTTGAAGTGGCATGTGTGTTTCAAAAATAATGGTGTCTTTTTAGCAAGCCAATTGCATGATGTTTATCATTTTTTGTTCTCTTGTTCTGTATCCAGATTTTTGAAATTCCTTTGCGGAGATAGTGTATAAGATCTGACAACTTAGAGAAATTATATCCCCCAACATCCACCTGAAGGTTTGCTATAATTTCTTCGAATACCGTCCGTCCCATGCTGGCATTTACAAAGTTTTTGAACACCATATTTCAAAAACATACAAAACTAAAAACACACATTCATACTGTAATCTTAAAAACATATTTTTTATAAAATCAGATCGAAACAAAATGCAAAACAATAACACCGATAGCTTGAAAACACCCAAAAACCCTATACTAAACATTCACTAAACTCCGAGTATACTCAGTATAATGAAAACTGAATACCGCTCGGCAACTTTCGGCAGACGAGATATCTTTTTTCTTATTTTGGACACTTCCACGAACATTTAAATAAAAATAACGTGAGGATCCGCGAGGATCCAAGGTACTAAAAGTCTATTTCTTTTTACAATATTAAATAAAAACTCTCACAAAAATACATTTCAAAAGATATACATTTTACTACAATATAAAGATACAACTTTAAATTTAACTTCCATTTCTTACTATTGTAATTTTACACATTACTTTTTTGTGATATCACGTGTAACTTGTCACTACGTTAAAGGAAATTTCAATGTCTCAATTTCTTCAAATAGAATGATCACTTCTGTGGCTCTGTTTTAGCAAGTACCGTTAGAAGTTGTAAAAAGAAAGCCGGAATATTAAAATTTGATGTGTCTACGATAGATTTGAATAGTTAAAATCATAATTTGTAGACATCGATTTTAGTATTTTTATCGCGGGCTGGGACCACAGTGCACGGGTTGGAACTAAAGACTGTTCTAAATCCGCCAACGTACACTTTGGAATACTTTTTGGAAGCGAACCATTAAATTGTGGTCGCTAATAAATTGCCCTGGACCTTCGGATTTTTCAGTTCTACAGGGCTCTTGAGTCATCTGTTCCATTCGGCACTGGACCTTCGTGCTTTTAAGTTCTACAGGGCCTTCGGGTCATCTGTTCCATTCGGCACTGGACCTTCGGGCTTTTCAGTTCTACAGGACTTTCGAGTCTTCAGTTCCATTCGGCACTGGACCTTCGGGTTCTTCAGTTCTACAGGGCCTTCGGGTCAGCTTTTCCACTGTTTGGATAGTAGTAGTACATTGTAGAAACTACATCGTGGCCCTAGAGTAACACATGAGCGACTAATACATAGTTTCAACACCCGAACTCCTTAATCATTGTTCCCGAACTCCGATTTCCGAGCATCAACAACCGTATGCCGTATCCATCGTGTTCCCGTACATCTAAAGCCAAGCGCCGAACCCATCGTGTTCCCGTACATCTAAAGCCAAGCGCCGAACCCATCGTGTTCCCGTACATCTAAAGCCAAGCGCCGAACCCATCGTCTTCCCGATCATCTGCAGCCGAACACCGAATTCATCGTCTTTCCGATCATCTGTGTAAGCACCTTCCATTTAAAGTTGGTTCAGGCGCACTGTGTATGTTTATAAGGAACTACAGTCTAAATTATTTGTTGAAAATTACAATGAAAATCACTGTGATTTTTTGTTAATTTTGTAGGAGGTGCGTAATTCTTAACAAATTATGGTGCAATTTATAGAAATGCTTCACTTCAAACACAAATTATTGCAAAAACAAAAGTTTCAACAGAATATGCTTGAAAATTAAACACAAACTGCTTAGAATCACTATGCAACACGAAAATTATTAACCATATTCTGACACCGCAGCGTGAGAGAAAACCAAAAGAGATAAGAAACGTGTCTCGCTGTTTTTTTTCTATCTCATCAACTTTTGCGATTATAGGCCGCTATAGGTTTGAGTCTTTGATGTCAAAAGGGATCATTTTGTCAGGATCATATCTTCCAACCCGTTCAGAAATTTGATGTACTGTCAGAGACATAGTTGTAGCTCTTGTCTTAAAGAACAAAAATTGTGAACACATAAAATCCATCAAAACCAGCGTAAAATATTTTTTTACTGTCATAAATAATTGGAGTTAAAGTTTAGAAGTTTGCAACCAGATTTTATATGTAATTAAGTATGCATAAAGTTTATATGTTTACTTTTATTAGTATTTTTAATTACATAAATGAAATGAGTTTTGTTTTTACAGTGTTTTTAGATAAATAAAACAATTTTTTCTCCGTATTCAAAATGTAGTTTTATTAAACACACTCAGAAATTATTTAGGTACTTTTGCATACATTTACATAAAATATTGAATAAATTTACAATAAATTGTGTCTAAAATCACAAATCAAAATGTGTAAATTTTAAACACATTGTGCGAACAACAAAGCTGTTGAAAATTACGCATTTTTGTGTCGCATCTTGTTGCCTATCATTATCATTGTGAAATTCAACAGAAAAAGTTTAGGGTGTACGTTTAGCTTCCATGCTACAAAATCCCGCAACCATGATAGAAAAGTATTAAATGATTGAAATTCCCAGTTTTTTTAAATGATGTAAATTCCGATGCTGGGTTTTGATGTTTTTATGCTACCTTTGATTTGAAGTAATGTAATACCTCGAAATATTGATATCTTTCATTGATTGAATAGGACAAAGTCAAGAAGAAATATGTATGTATATGTAGCCTAAATGGTCCGTGTGTGTATAAGTATACATCAATTGTACATACATACATACATATATTCCCACAACATCCCCGAAGGAACAAGGGAGGCTTCGCAATCATATAAATAAATTCCGCGGAAAACTTGTGCCCAGGGGAAGTGGTGTAGGGGATCGCATGGTCGGCCCCGTCCGATTTTATAGTTTTGTTTTTTTTTTTATTTTTTTGCGCTCTCTCATAAAACCAACCGACGTACAGTGCTCCGCCATTCTTTGAATGTCATACTTCCTGTACTGCTGTCACAAATGAAAGAACCACTTGATGTTATTTATTTACAAAGTGGCTTTGGATCTAAGGCTCTTCAAATATTGAAAGTTTGTGCGCTTTGTTGTTGTTTGTGGAAGTTGCTGAAGTATCATTGAAAAGTGTCCCGAAGCCATGCAGATACCCCGAAAGCATCCTCACTAAACATATCATCAATGGTTGGCGGTGGCAAATGTTCACATTGACACCATTGTAGCCACGACATCAGCAGTAGTGAGCTGGTTCTGGCTGCCACTGACACTTTTTCACACCACACTTTCATTGCCAATATCAAGCACTTGCCGGGTGGTGGCATGCCAAACTGCTCGTCGTTGCCATTCATTCACATTCATTCACTTAGTCTTCCTGCAGTCAATCATTTCTTCATTCATTTCTTTGTATAAACATTTAAATGGTGGAGAATCATGGAAACAGATTCACATGCAAAATGTGGATATTGGGTCACCAACCACCAACATATATCCTTGACATTTCAAATCGCCCCTTTTCCCCAACCCCCCCACCAAAAAAGGCAATTTAGGATTGAATAAAGGATTCCATTCTTAATGGCTTCGTTACTGTCAACATTGTTGACTTAACTCGATGTTATTCTTGTCATCTTTTCGACATATTTCCACTCAACATGGTTGGTTGGCTGGTGGACTACTGTGTTGTTACATGGTGGTGTACCGCGCTATTAAATATGCCAAGTAGTAGGAATAGCTGGTAGGCAAACTATCCCCTAACCTTTACAATGGTGGGAAATGTAAAATGAAAATATAGTTTTTGTATTCGTATGGCAAATGAAATAATTGCTCTGTTCCAGAACCTGCAAGAAGCCACTATTTTTTACTACGATAACATTTTTTCATTTATTTTATCGGAAAAAATAGTACAAATTATAAGATTGTTGCAGTACTGGAACAGACCAAATGATTGCAAATATATTTATCTAACTGAAACTGACATTTGAACTTCCTCCAAATGCCACAACCTTTAAATCAAGGATAAGTTTATAGTAGTTCCATATGTTGGCGTAGTGATGTTAGAAAAGTGGAAGGGAACATATATTTATGCAGCTGAAAGTGAAAGGAGGTCAGAGAGACATCTCCAAAAAAATAGCTAAAATTGACAAACTTTAGCATAACGGCTGAAGAAGAAGAAGAATGAAATCTTATGTATCATTCTCTTATGTTGTGTCATAAACAGTCGTGGCTGGGGGTGAGGGTTACAATTTGTCACATACATATGTAGTTGCGAAATATTGACAGCTTTCAATCTTAGCAAATACTAAAATCGAAAAATGAAGCAATTTTTAAGATGGTTAAAATTAATTCCTAAATAAAACAACAAAACAAATGTTAAACAAGTAAAAGAGGGCTATAGTCTGACGGGGCCGACCATGTGATACCCTACACCACTTCTCATGGGCACTAGTTTCCCGCGAAATTTATTTATATGATTGCGAATTCTCCCTTGTTCCTTCGGGGATGTTGTGGGAATATATGTATGTATGATTGCGACACGTTATATGAAAGAGGTATTGCATTACTTCTAACCAAAGATAGCATAACAACTTCAAAACCCAGCATCACAATTTGTAGCATTAAAAAAAATCCTCTATCATGATGACCTACCTTGTAATGATTGTATAATGATTTAAAGTTGGTTAGGGTACACAGTACATGACATTGCCTTATATGGATGTGATACCGTCAGTGCACTGTCCCAATTTGAACTTCTATATCTCAATAATGGTGAAACCTATGAAAATATTATAAAATATTGCTCTAATCCCATTTCAATAGGACTTGCGATTTCCAAGCAAAATCGATTTTGATTTTTTCTCTTTTATGAACATTGTAGTTTCAGAATCCGCAAAAACTTCCCAGGTGTAATCTTAGATGGCTTTTATACTAAACAGAACGTCTTGCTCCATAAGCCGAACTAAGAATAGATTTCCAAACGCACCGATCTCTTGCTTTATTTCTCAAATTTTGGATGCCATGTTTTGTGATATCTTCTTCAACTTGGTCCTTGCATCGGAGTTTTGGCCTTCCCTTGGGGCGTATACCGTCGAGTGGCTCGTATTCAAATGCCTTTCTGGCGGGGGCATCACTATCCATTCTGCCGACGTGGCCCAGCCGTTTTACTTTATCGATGTCGGTCGGCTGGTACAGCTCGTGATTCATACGACGCACAGTGTTGCCGCTTCCATACAAATGTGGACAAAAATAGAAGGCGTTGACCTAGGTTGATGAATTTTTTCACAAGTACTTATGAGGGCACAGGAATGAAAAATATCAACTTTGGTCCATATCGGTTCAGATTTGGATATAGCCCCCATATATATCTTTCCCCGATTTTGCTATAACTCGGTCAATTTTAATCGAATAGCCTTCAAATTTAATAAGTGATATTTTCTTAGGCTCCTGAGTAGTTTCACCGATTTTCGTAAGAATCGGTTCAGGTTTGGATATAGCTCCTATGTATATCTTTCCCCGATTTTGCTACAAATCGCTCAATTTTTGATGAATAGTCTTCAAATTTAACATGGGACGTTTCCCCAGGCCCCTGTTCAGTTTTACGGATTTTGGTTTGATTTCGCAAAAATCGGTACAGATTTGGATATAGCCTCCATATATATCTTTCACCGATTTTGCTATAAATCGGTCAATTTTAGAAAAATAACCTTCAAATTTAACATGGGATGTTTTCTTAGGCCTGTGCCCTCACAAGTACTTCATCAACCCAGGTCAACGGTAAAACTGAACAGGGGCCTGAGGAATCCCATGTTAAATTTGAAGGCTATTCATCAAAAATTGAGCGAATTATAGCAAAATCGGGGAAAGATATATATAGGGGCTATATCCAAATCTGAACCGATTTTTTTCTAAAATCGGTGAAACTACTCAGGAGCCCAAGAAAATATCACATATTAAGTTTGAAGGCTATTCGATTAAAATTGACCGAGTTATAGCAAAATCGGGGAAGGATATATATAGGGGCTATATCTAAATCTGAACCGATTGTTGTAAAAATCGGTGTAGCTACCCAGGGGCCTAAGAAAATAACACATACTAAATTTGAAGGCTATTCGATCAAAATTGAACGAGTTGTAGCAAAATCAGGAAATGATATATATGAGGGCTATATAAAATCTGAACCGATATATCTTAGAAGGTTGCAGGGATGGGCAGAATGTTTTTACACATTTTGATTTGGATGAGATGTCCAATTAACGGAAAAAAGGAGCCAAGGTGGCAATAGGTGGCAATCAAAAGATCTGCTCTACTAAATATTGAGAATTTTGAATTTTTTTATCAAATTTAAATTTTGATTTCTTGATAACGGTACATTGCCCATGTGCAGTTAATGTCAACTTTTTGTACTAAAACGTTAAATTTATAGCCCACTCATCAAATCCCCATCCAAAACTATTAGTATTATCAACAAATTTTTTAAAAAATGTTATTTTAAATGTCGTCTAATTTTCATATGATTATCGCCTTAGATTAGCTCGGAAATATTTTTCATATTTAAAGAGCTATAAGTTCATTATGGATGCACATATCGACAAAATTCTTTCAGATTCCTTGTATCGGATGTGTTTACTGTAAGAAAAAAACATAAACATATGCTAAAGATAACATCACATTTTTTGATTTTTGTCCACGCGGTAACACTGTGCGACGCCGGTATTCACCGTCAACGCATATTGGTCCATAAATCTTTCGAAGAATTTTTCTCTCAAACGCGCCAAGTTCTGCCTCATCTGTTTTCGAAAGTACCCATGCTTCAGATCCATACGCAAGTAGGGTTAGTATCAACGTCAGGTAGAGTGTAAGTTTGGTTTTGCTTTTGAACTGTTTACTTAGACCAAAATAGCATCTGTTGGCCAACATTATTCTTCTCTTGACTTCATAATTGATGTTGTTAGCTTTATTTATGGCGGTGCCGAGATAGATAAAGTCATTTACTACCTCAAAATTGTAATGCTGAACATCAACAGTTGGTCCGAGTCTACTGGACATCTTGCGTGTTGATATCATAAATTTGGTCTTATCGCCGTTGACTGCCAGACCCACTTTGACAGACTTTTAGCAGCCGCATATTTTAGCATGAATAATATTTTAATATTTTAATGATTGTTTAATGAATAATATTAATGTTTGATTTTGTAATTGATTTCAATTATTTTTATTGTGTAACTTTTATTGACACTCACTGTAATTATTACTTACTTTACTCTGTGTCTACACATCACTCAGAATATTGCTTGTTATTTCATTTTATTACTCAAAAGAGTTGTAGTTTAATTTCTCAAATCATTTAAATACTTTCCCTCATTTAAATAATATTAATATTCTCACTGTCTTTGCAGTTATTGATCATAAATCAATATTATTCTTATTACTTATTTTTTGTGCATATAAGTCAGAACAATGTGTAATTTGATGTCTTTTCCGTTTAACTATCGACGAATAAAGATTAACTTAAAACGAAAGCGGATTTGTTCCCTTTCATTACCTGTCGGTAAATATATGTTGAAAATTATCCAGCTTAGACGTTGATCGTCCGGCCTGGGATTTTTGAGCAATTATAATTTATTGTGTTGAACTAAGGATTATGGTCCAGCTTTGACGTTTATCGTCTGGCCTGGGATCTAATCCAAAGTATAATATAATTTATTGTATTAAATATTGCTAGGTCACACGAGAGACTGTCACCTGGACCAAAAGGTTCCGAGAGGTTCTTTCCTACTTTAACAGCTGATCTTGTATTAGCCAATGTCATCCTGCATAAACGTATAAGTTTTGCAGGGTTACCAAACTCAGACATGGCTTGGAACATCTTTGATCGAATTGGGCTGTCGAAGGCGGCCTTATAGTCGACGAACAGGTGGTATGTGTCTTTCGTGGGTCTTCTCCAGTATTTGGCGCAGTGTGAATATTTGGTCAATTGTCGATTTACCTTAGACCTGTTAAATCTGCCGCATTGATATGACCCGATTATGTTATTAACCATGGATTTTAAATGGTCACACAGTAAGCTCGACAGCACTTTGTATAGACTTATGCCTCTGTAGTTTGTACACACCGTCTTGTCTCCTTTCTTGTGTGCGGGACATAGGAGGCTGAGGTTCCAATCGTTGGGTATGCTTTCTTCCTGCCAAATTTCCGTAATTAACTGATGCATACTCCTTATCACCATTTCGCCACCGTTATTCAGCCGATTAATTGCTGTCATTACCTCACTTTGGCAAGGTGGAAGACATTCAACGTCGTCGTTTGCGATTAGTTCTGGTGTATCTTCATCGCCGCCCATATTCGATACTAAGAGCTTCATAAAATGCTCCTTCCAGATCCTCAGTACTCTTTCCAGGTGTAATCAGCTTCCATTTAAAGTTGGTTCAGGCGCACCTTGATGCTAGACAGTAAATCCTTTATCTAACTGCTACATTGATATAATTTGAGTTGATTTTCAAGTTTAGTTTTTGTAAGTTGTCCGAATATGCCCCCAGAATTTAAATTACTCATTAAAAATTTAAATATATGGTCAATTTTACACGCTAAACACAATCCGATCATAATCAGCAATAATTGGCAGTATCCTTGACAAAAACTATTACCTCGAGCAAAAATGTTTCAGTATTGAACTATAATTGTGACCTCTAGCGTGATTAAAGTTACACTACCCACAAAAAACTGAGGGATCCCTGTATGTACTAGGCTGTAACTCTGTTATGTGACTACGTACATCAAAATAATTTGCATCAATGGGAAGGTCAAGCGTTCCTCTTCTAAATATAACATACATGGGTTTATCATAGTTTCCAGGAATAAAGATGTAGTCGTTTCGTTGTTGGCGTTTTTTATTGTTGTTGGCGTTTTTTATTGTTGGACTGCAGAATTTTACATCTTTGTGTTTATTTCAGCTTTAGTCCATATTTTGTTGTATTCAAGTATTTGAATAACAACAAAATGTTTTACAGTGGATATGAAATTGATTAGTTGCGGGCGGAGGGTCGGGAATACTATAGTTTCAGTTGTCACCAAACAACTTCATCAGTTCCCTTTTCCGCCGACTCTGTCGTTTCACTAACAACTTCACCAATTTTCACACAAAAGTTCTGGTCAATTTAACCTGGTAAATATTATCTGATCATCACGTAAAATTGCAAGTTCCTGCTCTGTCGCAAACACAACCCTTACATCAAATTTTGCGACCTACAGAGCCGCTACAAAATTGTATAAGAATTTTGTTTTTTTTGGTCCATTACACCCTATACATTTTTCGCGATCATCGTAGGGCTATTCTTGGATATTGGTCCATAATAGCGGTCTGTAGAGTGCGAACAATTTTTAATGGACGGACAGCCGGACGGACACACATCTCAAATCGCTTTATCTCATCGAGATATGAATTCTGGTATACTACATTGAGATCTACGACGAATATTTCGCTGTGTTACATGAATTTTTCGAAAACAAACTAATAATACCCTTTCCACATTGTGCTGTAGGGTATAAAAATCATTTTCAACAAAAGCAATCGTTGCGGATTTTATTGCAAGTGATTTTGCATTGTAGAAACCAGTAAAGTAATTTTGTAACTGATACAGATAGTGTGTCCAATACTAGCGAAGCGAGAAAAATACCACAGATCCTATCCGAGAAGATGGTATCGAATGTTTACCGCCCGGCCAAGATGAGGTAAAGACAGCAATAAACCGGATGAAGAATAATAAGGCAGCAGGATGCGATGCACAGTGGTGGCACTTACATGGGAAGGTGTGGCAAAAATACTTCTAGATAATATATCGAACTTAAATTTTTATCATTGGGTCCTAGTGGACTAAAAATACTTACTTACTTACTTACTTACTTAGCTGGCCCATTACAGAACATTTGTTCTATAGGCCGAACTAAGAAGAGATCTCCATTCCTCTCTATTTGTTGCTTTGCACTCTGGAATACCGCGCCTTTTCATCTCATCATCCACTTGTTTGCGCCATCTATTCCTTGGCCTGCCAATTCTGCCGTGCACCGCCATGTGGCATGTATTCATACGCCTTTTAGCGGGTTCATCATCGCTCATTCTTATGATATGGCCTAGCCAACGCAATCGCTGCATCTCGATACGTTTAACAATATTGATATCGTTGTATAGCAGATAAAGCTCGTGGTTCATGCGACGTCGATATTCACCGTCAACGCAGATTGGTCCGTAGATCTTTCGAAGAATTTTCTCTCAAACACACCAAGCACTGCCATGTCTGCTTGCGCAAGTACCCAGGCTTCGGAGCCATACATCAGCACGGGTAGTATCAGTGTTTTGTAGAGCGTTATTTTTGTTTGACGAGATGTGGCTTTGTTTTTAAACTGCTTACTTAATCCAAAGTAGCATCTGTTGGCCAATACAATTCTTCTTTTTATTTCACAACTGATGTCGTTTGTTGCGTTTACGGAGGTGCCGAGGTAGACGAAGTCTTTTACTACCTCAATATATAGGAACCAACTTCCACAGTCGGTCCGAGCTCAATGGACGCATTGCGCGTCGACACCATCAACTTGGTCTTCTCCACCGTTTACCGCCAGACCCACTTTAGCAGATTCTCCTTCGACCTTTATAAAGGTATCAGTTACTTCTTTTACTGATCGACCCATGATGTCTATATCATCAGCATAAGCAAGTAACATGTGACTATTGGTGTAGATTGTGCCACTTCTTTTGACGATTGCCTCTCGTATAACCTTTTCTAGCAGGATGTTGAAGAGGTCACACGAAAGGCTGTCTCCTTGTCTGAAACCTCTTTTAGTACCAAACTCTTCGGAGAGGTTCTTTCCTATTTTAACTGAGGACCTCGTGTCAGTTAAAGTCATTTTACAAAGCCGGATGAGCTTTGCGGGAATACCAAATTCAGACATGGCTTGGAATACCTTTGAGCGCAGCGGGCTGTCGAAGGCTGCTTTATAATCGAAAAAAGGTGGTAGGTGTCGATCTGCATCTCTTGGGTCTTCTCCAGGATTTGCCGCAGGGTAAATATCTGGTCAATGGTGGACTTGCCAGGTCTAAAGCCGCATTGGTATGGTCCAATTATTTCGTTGACCATTGGCTTTAGTCGTTCGCACAATATCCCTGACACGATCTTGTAGGCAATAGGGAGTAGACTTATGCCCCTATAGTTAGAGCATACAGTCTTATCTCCCTTCTTGTGGACGGGGCACAGGATACTCAGGTTCCAATCGTCGGGTACTCGTTCTTCCTGCCAGATGGTGCTAACTAGCTGATGAATACACCTTATCAGCGTGTCGCCTCCGGTTTTGAACAGCTCGGCTGGTAAGCCATCGGCCCCTGCTGCCTTATTATTCTTCAGCCGATTTATTGCTGTCTTTACCCTCATCTTGGCTGGGCGGTATACATTCAATACCATCTTCTGGGATTGGGACTGTGGTATCTTCGTCGTCTTCGCTGCTATTGGATACCAACAGATTTGAAAAATGTTCTTTCCATATCCTGAGTACACTATCAGTATCAGTTACCAAATTACCTTGCTGGTCTCTACAGGAGGACGTGCCTGTACCAAAGCCATCAGTTTGATGCTTGACTCTTTGGTAGAATTTTCGGACTTCATTCTGGCTCCTGTACATCTCGATTTTTTCACACTCCCGCTTTTCCATCTCTATCTTTTTCCTGCGGAAAAGACGTTTCTCCTCTCTCCTTTTCTCCCTGTATCTCTCTCGTGCGCTACGCGTTGCTACGGATTGTAAAGTAGCCTTATATGCCGCATTTTTCTCTTCGGTGGCAGCACGACACTCCTCATCATACCATGGATTCCTTGGTGGAGGTCTCTGGTATCCAAGTATGGATTTTGCGGCTGTTTGCATGGAGTGGGCAATGCTTTGCCATTGCGCTGATATGTTATCGGGATGAGGAGGGCTTTGATTAAGCAATTGGGCTAGTTGAGTGGAATATGCTGTGGCTATCTGTTGTGATTGCAGCTTACCGATGTCTAACTTTCGTGTTGTGTCTGTTCGTACTTTGTTTGCTACGTTTAAGCGGGTGCGTACCTTTGCTGCAACAAGGTAGTGGTCCGAATCAATGTTTGCGCCTCGGAACGATCTTACATCCAACACGCTCGATGAATGTCTTCCATCTATCACAACATGATCAATTTGGTTTCTTGTTTTCTGATCTGGAGACAGCCAGGTGCCCTTATGAATATCGAGATGATTAAATCTGGTACTGCTAACTATCATGTTTTTTGCAGCTGCAAAGTCTATCAGTCTCATACCATTGTCAGATGTTTCACTGTGGAGACTGAATTGCCCGACTGTTGGGCCAAAGATATTCTCCTTTCCAATTTTGGCATTAAAATCGCCTAGAATGATTTTAATGTCATGGGCAGGGCAACGGTCATATGTTTCTTCTAAGCGCTCGTAAAATATATCTTTGGTCTGTTCGTCCTTTTCTTCAGTGGGAGCATGAGCGCAAATAAAGCTGATGTTGAAGAATTTAGCTTTTATTCGAATTGCAGCAAGTCTTTCATTCACTGGGGTGAAGCTGGATACCAGATGTTTTAGTCTCCGACTAACTACGAATCCGCAAACCAAACTCATGCTTTACGTCATGGCAGCTATAATACAGTGCGTCACCTTTAGGTGTTGTTGTGACGCCTTTCCCCAATCCATCGTATTTCCTGTATGGCAGTAATATCGGCCTTGTACTTTTCAAGTACGTCTGCCAATGCGAAGACTGCACCTTCTCTATAAAGAGTGCGAACATTCCAGGTGCAGATTCGCAGATCATGGTCCTTAAAACGTTTGCGGGGTTCGTCAACTTTAGAGGGGTTTGTTTTTCTTTTCTTTCGTTTTTTCATAGTAGGCTGTTTTTTTCTAGGGGAGGGTTACGAACCCGACGCCCAAACCCAAGTTTTTAACGTTCTTATGGGTGAACGCGCGGCACATGTTAGCTCACTACCTTTAACGGGTGTTAAAGGCAGTTCCCCAGGTGACACCACGGGGAGGTCAGTGTCCACTTGAGATGAAAGAGGGACCGAGATAAATCCTGGGCTTTGCCATGTTAAAACCGGTCAGGACCGTTCCTTGGTATCTTCCATCCCCTACGTCACCCGGCCTAAAAATACTCTAACAAAACTATTGTTCCAGGTCCAAGTTTTCGCGTGGTTCCCATGTAAAGAATCATCCTGAATTGAAGTATTTTACTCCAGAAGTTCGTATTGCATAGTAAAACTCTCCGCAAAAAATTGTCAGTATTGGTCCATGATTTGGTATACTCCATATGTGATTTATATCTCGATTTATTTCGGCAGATTTTAACGAAATATACAAACCCAATGGGTTTTAATAATGAACTCAGAGTTCAGAAAACCACCTAATAAAGAGGTGTGATATCGGTCCAATTCAAACTCAGCCTCCATATAGGGTTACCATCCATTTTTCAGTACTTTATATTATTTAATCACCTTTCTGGTTCTCAAGGCGGGGAAAAACTTCTACGTTTTGGCATTTTGCAACATTAGGGTGTTCCAAACAAGACAATTTTTTTTATTAAAGTTTATACACCCAAAACCTTTTAGAACATTGGTGGCGTTTTTTTATTGGGATAGCTTTTACAATTTTGATTTTTTTCAAAATAGTCTGGCTTAATCCCATTGTTGTTGTTTTAATATTTAAAACAACTAATTTATTAGTGGAGAAGGTATGCCATTGTTCGCAAAGGGGTAAGGCAGGGAAGACTAGTTTCGATCCTTGCCACAGGATCTCATCAGTTCCCTTGTTTCTTGTTTGTGGATATTCTCCACCGAAGTTATTTTTTAGTAACTTCTTCAACAAAAAACTTTTTATACCCCAACAACATCAATCGTTAGCTCGAAGTATAAAGGTGAACCAAGAAAGAACTTCAATGAAAACTTTTATTTTCTTTCACGAGTTTTCAGCGCGGCTCCAAGTTACCATGGCAATAGAAATCGCTAATAGCACAAAACATTTTCATTTTGGACAATATTATAACTAAAAAATATTTGGTAACCTTTGCAAACTAGAAGAATTGTTATAAGTAGAAAAACGAAGCTTGGGAGATTTACTAAATCATTCAACTTAAGTTAAGGCTTAAATAATAGTCCTTTATTTCAGAAACTCGCTTTTAATACAACCATTTTTTCTCATTTTAAAATAATTTTTTTTCTCCAAAACCTCCATAAGAACCGCGAAAAATTAGAACAAAAAGTTGAGTTTCGAAAATTTTGTAATGTTTAGAAGCGATTTGAATCTTTGAATTGGTGACATGATTTTTTTGATTTTTGTCGTTGGGCGCATCCTCAGTCCGATGGTATGTATACCGAAAGAGCTATTCAAATCCGGAGGCGAAACGCTGATAAGGTATATGCATCAGCTAGTCAGCACCATCTGGGAGGAACAACGCGTACCCGATGATTAAAACCTGAGTATACTGTGTCCCATCCAAGAAAGGAGATAAGAATGTCTGCTCTATCTATAGGGGCATAAGTCTTCTCCCTATTGCCTACAAGATAGTGTCAATTGATACCTTTATGAAGGTCGAAGGAGAATCTGCTAAAGTGGGTCCGCGTTGACGGTGAATATCGACGTCGTATGAACCACAAGCTGCATCTGCTATACAACGACATAAGTATAGTTAAACGTATCGAGATAGGGTTATGACTTTTTGACTTTTTTTCTCAAAAATGATTTCTTGTAGTGAGAATGAATGAACTTTTGTCTACTAATGCCTAAAATAATATTCATTCCATTTTATTATTAATTTTTTATTAAGGTTCCGCACAAACCACTTTGAAAAAAAAAATGAAAAAATACCGTGAAATGAAAAAAATTTTCTCAAAAAACTATTTTCTGTTGCACGAATGAATGGACTTTTGCCTATTAATGACTAAAATAACTTTAAGTCATAACCTTAATACCTATTGCGTTGGCTAAGCCATGTCATAAGAATGAACCCGCTAAAAAGGCGTATAAATACGGGCCACATGGCGGTACACGCACAGCGGGTAGGCTAAAGCTTTAATGAAACAAACATGTGGAAGATGAGATCGAAAAACGCGGTATCCCAAAAAGCAAAGCAACAACAGGAATGTAATTATTTTCTTAGTTCGGCTTATAAGACAAATGTTCTGTAAAAGGCAAACCAGTAAGGAAAACGTTAAGAGGTTTTCTCTCTTCGAAATAAGTCCTTAAAACGTCTGCTGTCTACTATGGGAGACCTTAAAAGGTCTACTGTCCACTAGGGAATACCTTAAAAGATTTTCTGCGCACTAAATAAGACGTAAAAAGGTCTTCTGTGTACTAAGGAAGACTTTAAAAGGTCTTCTGTCTACTATACAAGACCTTTAAATGTCTTCTGTTTACTAGGGAGGACCTTAAAAGATTTTCTGCGCACTAAATAAGACGTAAAAAGGTCTTCCGTGTACTAAGTAAGACATTAAAAGGGCTTCTGTATACTACAGGAGACCTTTAAGTGTGTTTTGTGTGCTAAAGAAGACCTTAGAAGGTCGTCTGTGTACTAAATACGACTTTAAAGGTCTTCTGTATACTAGGAAAAACCTTAAAAGTTCTTCTATGTAATAAAGAAGACCTTAAAAGGTCGCTCATCTAATAAGGAAGACATTAAAAGGTATTTTGTGTACTAAAGAAGACCTTCAATGGTCTCTTATCTACTAAACAAGACCTTGAAAGTTCTTCCGCGTACTAAGGAATACCTTAGAAGGTCTTCTGTGTACTAGTGAATACCTTAAAGGGTCTTCTGTCTATTTGGGAAGACAAACAATTAAGAGAGGGTTATAGTCGGACAGGGCCGACCATGTGATACCCTTCTCCACTACACCTACTCCTTCCAAGAAATTGCGACATACATATTTTAGCTGTCCGGTCATACATACATAGGTTGATATATGTACATGGTAACATACCAGATATATAGAACATACATACATATATACGCCATCATTACTGGAAACGCAAGGTATTATTTTCCGTATTTTATAATGACCAAAAAAAAAAAAAAAACAGGGGCCACAAAAAAAAAAAGAATAAAAAAACCAGTAAGGAAAGGATCAAAGTCGGGCGGGGCCGACTATATGATACCCTACACCACTGTTAATATGCAAAATAAAAATCCGAGCTACATATATCCAAATCTTAACTCTTTAGAGTGTAAAATTCAAGACAATGCGCCGGTTACAGCTTTGTGCTTCTGCGAAGATTGTTTTAAGAAACCACGAGCGTAACATTCTCCCCCCTTTCCCCTCTGGAGGGAGTATAATGTAAGAAGTGTTTTATGCTGTTAATACAAATTGAAATGATTAAAGGTCCCGATTATCTTATGATGCAAAAATAGGCTTGGGGAAACAAACAAAACAACATAAAATCCAACCAATTTAGCGGATTAAAAAAAAAATCAACATTTTTGTCTGAAAATTGGTAAAATATGGAATATAAATCTTATAGCGTTCTTCCTGGAAGGCACGTAACGCCGACGTAAGACAAATTTGGAAGAAGATTTCTTCATCTTGACACAGATGCCACTTATGTTAATGTACGTGGTCCGATAACAGAATTATACGCTAATCTATCCATATTCTAGGGCAGCTTTAGTCAGCGACCCCCCATTTATAGTCTGGCACTAGATGACAGATGATTTTAATACTGAATAATCTTAAACCCGTGACCTACTTTGGAAAATTCTTTCCGAGGTGGGCACTGGTGGGCATCATGACTAAAACCGTAGGTCAAATTTAAGTATATGGTCGAATTGACATTACAAAATACACTAAGAAAATATGCAGCTAACTAGAATTCCACAACACGCTAAAACACTATTTTTTAAGGAAAATTAAGCTATTACATTAAGCTATTACATCGTCGTTTCCTTTTGTATGTTACATACAAATGCACAAAGACGGACGGACCGACGACACACATCGCTATATCGCTTTATCTCGTCGAGATATGAAAAATGGTATGTAACTATGTAACGAATATTTCTCCGTGTTACATGAATTTTAAGCAAAACAAACTTATAAAACCCTTCCCACATTGTGGAGAAATGTATACAAATTGTATTTTGCCTACTAAAGAAGATCTTAAAATGTTTTCTATCCCCCAGGGAAGAGCTTAAAGGGTATTCTGTCTTCTAGGGAAGACTTTAAAAGTTCTTCTGCGTACTAAGGAAGATCTTAGAAGGTATTCTGTGTACTAGTACAAGTAAAAAAGTATCAGTCGGCTTTGCCGAAAGAGATATAGCCTCAACCTATGTGAATTCAAACTTTCATCTACGGACAGATCGAATGTATTTAGGGTATTTTCAGAGTTTTGAAACCCTTTTTGAACATTTGAACTTTCAGACAAAAATGTATTTACCCTCGTTAGCATAAATGCTGAGGGTATAAAAAAACATTAAAAGGTCTTCTATATCTACTACAGAAGACTTTAAATAATATCTCGCCTACTACAGGAACCCTTAAAATGTCTTCTGTCTGCTATAGAAGACCTTACAAAGTCTTCTGTTTACTATAGAAAACCTAAACCGTCTACTAAATAAGCCTTTAGAAGTCTTTTGTCTACTAGGAAAGACCTTAAAATGTATTCTGTCTACCAAAGAAGACCTTAGAAGTCTACTGTCTACTGGGGTAAGGTCTTCTCTATACAATAAAGACCTTCTAAAGTAAAATGTATGTATACTAAGGAAGACCTGTGTACTAAGGAAGACCTTAAAAGGTATTCTGTACTAAGGAAGACTTTAAAAATTCATAAGAGGTCTGCTGTCAACTAGGGAAGACGTTAAAATGTTCTCTATCTACTACAGAAAAGTTTAAAATTTCTTCTGTTTTCTATAGAAGACTGTGACGACGTGTTTTCACTTTGAAGCTGGGATAGGTTCAGCAGGGGCCAGGGTCGTCACAAGAATTTATATTTGATTTGGGAACACGAAGGAGAGAGAAGCACAATGTTTTTTCATAAAACGTTTATTTAATAAAAACAATTATCACTAAACATAAAACATAATCCAATTCTCAGGACAATACACGACGACGAAGTATGTTGTTTGAGTTGTATTGAAATGCCAGGAACAGGAAGTTCAATGAGAAATACGGGGTTGAACGTTGGATGACTCGTAGTTATGGTGACAGCGGCTTGACAATGCGGCAGCCCGATGAATATCGACGAATGATGGTGGCAGCGGCTTGACAATGCGGCGGCCCGAAGAATATCGAAGAATAATGGTGGCAGCGGCTTAACAAAGCGGTGGCCCGATGAGTATCGACGTATAATGGTGGCAGCGGCGTGGCAATACGGCAGCCCGTTGACTATCGACGAATATGAGTGGCAGCAGCTCGACAGTGAGGCAGCCCGATGAAAATCCACGTTCAGTTGAGTATTCTGTGTACACAGATAGAGAATACACACCCACGCGTCGCCGTGGCTCCGTCCCACTATGAGCCAAGAAATATTGTTTAGAATACTTCGACTCAATTCAACCAAGGTTGCGCGCCGTTTTTTCTAACCAACCACCTTATCTCAGCAATCATCAACAGACGACCGCCCCGAGTATGTGAAAGGCACCTCCTTTTATACGATTTCGCCAGGTCAACTGTCAATCGACGACGATCACTTGAACTGTCACCACATGACAGGAACATGCAAACATCACTCCAGTACCACTATGAACCGCTAGGGGCTCTGCCTAATTGACATGCATATTTAATTTATAACTCTACCACTAGGAGTTTTGTTGTGACCGTTAAACTTGAATGCAATTAAATCATTCATATACGAAAACATGACAATTTAAGATTCATGCAAATTTTTTTTGCAGTGGATAATACAATGAATAGTGTAAATTAGTGTAAAGTTGACGAACCCCGCAAACGTTTTAAGGACCATGATCTGCGAATCTGCACCTGGAATGTTCGCACTCTTTATAGAGAAGGTGCAGTCTTCGCATTGGCAGACGTACTTGAAAAGTACAAGGCCGATATTACTGCCATACATGACAACAACAACAACACCTAAAGGTGACGCACTGTATTATAGCTGTCATTACGTAAAGCATGAGTTTGGTTGCGGATTCGTAGTTAGTCGGAGACTAAAGCTGAGTACACATTGCCAGTTTTGAATGACAGCTTTGTTGGTGCTTGCTAGTGTGGACGTTCATTTTTGTCATTCATCATGCACCCACAAAATGTTTTGTGGTTGCTGGACGGTTGGACAGTTATCGATAACTGCAAAATATCGACATTCAAAACTGACAATGTGTACTGCTCTTAAAACATCTGGTATCCAGCTTCACCCCAGTGAATGAAAGACATGCTGCAATTCGAATAAAAGCTAAATTCTTCAACATCAGCTTTATTTGTGCTCATGCTCCCACCGAAGAAAAGGACGAACAGACCAAAGATATATTTTACGAGCGCTTAGAAGAAACATATGACCGTTGCCCTGCCCATGACATTAAAATCATTCTAAGCGATTTTAATGCCAAAATTGGAAAGGAAAATATCTTTGGCCCAACAGTCGGGAAATTCAGTCTCCACAGTGAAACATCTGACAATGGTATGAGGCTGATAGACTTTGCTGCTGCAAAAAACATGGTAGTTAGCAGTACCAGATTTAATCATCTCGATATTCATAAGGGCACCTGGCTGTCTCCAGATCAAAGAACAAATAATCAAATTGATCATGTTGTAATAGATGGAAGACATTCATCCAGCGTGTTGGATGTACGATCGTTCCGAGGCGCAAACATTGATTCGGACCACTACCTTGTTGCAGCAAAGGTACGTACCCGTCTAAACGTTGCAAATAAAGCACGAACAGACTCAACGCGGAAGTTGGACATCGATAGGCTGCAAACACAACAGATAGCCACAGCATATTCCACTCAACTAGCGCAATTGCTTAACGCGAGCACTCCCTGTCCCGATAACATAACAACACAATGGCAACATATTGCCCACTCCATGCAAACAGCCGCAAAATGCATACTTGGATTCCAGAGACCTCCACAAAGGAATTCATGGTATGACCAGGAGTGTCGTGCTGCTACCGAAGAGAAAAATGCGGCATATAGAGCTACTTTACAATCAGTAGCAACGCGTAGCGCGCGAGAGAGATATCGGGAGAAAAGGGAAGAAGAGAAACGGCTTTTCCGCATGAAAAAGAGAGAAATGGAAAAGCGGGAGTGTGAAAAAATCGAGATGTACAGGAGACAGAATGAAGTCCGAAAATTCTACCAAAGAGTGAAACATCAAACAGATGGCTTTGGTACAGGCACATCCTCCTGTAGAGACCAGCAAGGTAATCTGGTAACAGATACAGATAGCGTGCTCAGGATATGGAAGGAACATTTCTCCAATCTGCTGATATCCAATAGAAGCGAAGACGATGATACCACAGATCCAATACCAGAAGATGGTACAGAATGTATACCGCCCGGCCAAGATGAGGTGAAAACAGCAATCAACCGGCTGAAGGATAATAAAGCAGCCGAGCTGTTTAAAACCGGAGGCGACGCGCTGATAAGGTGTATGCATCAGCTAGTTAGCTCCATCTGGCAGGAAGAACGCGTACCCGACGATTGGAACCTGAGCATCCTATGTCCCGTCCACAAGAAAGGAGATAAGACAGTATGCTCAAACTATAGGGGCATAAGTCTTCTCTCTATTGCCTATAAGATCGTGTCAGGGATATTGTGCGAACGACTAAAGCCAATGGTCAACGAAATAATTGGACCATACCAATGTGGCTTTAGACCTGGCAAGTCCACCATTGACCAGATATTTACCCTGCGGCAAATCCTAGAGCAGACCCATGAGATGCAGATCGACACATTTCACCTTTTTGTCGATTATAAAGCAGCATTCGACAGCCCCCTCCGATCAAAGGTATTCCACGCAATGTCTGAATTTGGTATCCCCGCAAAGCTCATCCGGCTTTGTAAAATGACTTTAACTGATACTAGGTCCTCAGTTAAAATTGGAAAGAACCTCTCCGAAGAATTTTGTACCAAAAGAGGTTTCAGACAAGGAGACAGCCTTTCGTGTGATCTTTTCAACATTTTGCTGGAAAAGGTAATACGAGATGCAAATGTCAAAAGAAATGGCACAATTTACACCAATAGCCACATGTTACTTGCCTATGCTGATGACATAGACATCATGACATAGACATCAGTAAAGGAAGTAACTGATACCTTTAGGAAGGTCGAAGCAGAATCTGCGAAAGTGGGTCTGGCGGTAAACGGCGAAAAGACCAAATTGATGGTGTCGACGCGCAAAGCGTCCATAGAGCTCGGACCAACTGTGAAAGTTGGTACCTACAATTTTGAGGTAGTTAAAGACTTCGTCTACCTCGGCACTGCCATAAACACAACAAACAACATCAGTTGTGAAATAAGAAGAAGAATTGTATTGGCCAACAGATGCTACTATGGTCTAAGTAAGCAATTTAAAAACAAAGCCACATCTCGTCAAACAAAAATAACACTATACAAAACGCTGATACTACCCGTGCTAATGTATGGCTCCGAAGCATGGGTACTTGCGCAAGCAGATAAGGCAGTGCTTGGTGTGTTTGAGAGGAAAATTCTTCGAAAGATCTACGGGCCGATTTGCGTTGACGGTGAATATCGACGTCGTATGAACCACGAGCTATATAAGCTATACAAAGACATGAATATAGTTAAACGTATCGAGATGCAACGATTGCGTTGGCTAGGCCATATCATGAGAATGAGCGATGATGAACCCGCCAAAAAGGCGTATGAATACATGCCACATGGCGGTGCACGCAGAATCGGCAGGCCTAAGCTTCGATGGAGCAAACAAGTGGATGAAGAAATGGAAAGGCGCGGTATTCCAAAAAGCCAAGCGAAAAACAGAGAGGAATGGAGATCTTTTCTTAGTTCGGTCTATGGAACAAATGTTCTGTAATGGGCCAACTAAGTAAGTAAATAAGTGTAAATTATGATGAAGATTAAATAAAAAACCCCAAAAACGAACTATGAGACTTTTGGTCGTTACAAGACCTTAAAATGGAAGACCTTAAAAAGTCTTCTACATATGTACTAATGAAGACCTTAAATGGCCTTCTTGTCGTCTGCTGGACCCATTGCAAGTTCAAATAATTTGTTTGGCAACTCTGTACATCTCTTCGTTTTGAATGTCAACACAAAAATACCAATCCAAATCATATTTTAGGTTATGTTTACGAAAACAACACGGTAAGCAGCAAGCATGAAAAAAGCTTTTTTCTGCAAAGTTGACATTTGCACGCTCACGCTCTCTTGCTCTCAAAATACAACTCTCTGCTGCATGACTGTCATGACCAACAATGGAGGTTCTACGAATCGTCGTTGGATGGATGCTCAACGAAAGAAAATGAGATGAAACAAACGTAAGTTGAGTTAAGATGAGAATGATATGCTGTTAGCAATATAGTTTTTCCTCTAACGCATATTTTCATCAAAATTAGGGATGCCAAACAATGCCGTTTTAGTTAACAGCAAACATTTAAAGGATACGGTTGCGATGTAACGGATCTGCGAAAAGAAAACAAGAAACTAAACACGTCTGAATTATAAAAAATATTTATGGATTTCGCGAAAAATGAATGTGAACAAAGCAAAGAATGAAAGAAACTATTCTTTTCGATGAAAAAATACAGAAAGAAAAGGTAAACAAAAGAAAGAAAAAATTGGAAAAAAACAACGTTATTAATATTCCTTGCACAAGAGGATCAATAAAAATTGTGCGATACTTACAAATGTGTGTGTCAGCTTTGTGTGTGTAAAGAAAATGTTAATGTTAAAGGATACGAACATGTGTTGTCATTCCCATACAACTAACAACTGATGTAAATTGGGAATTTTTTGTCTTTTATGCCGATTGTTAGTAAAACCAAAATTAGAAAAAAATAAGTTAAAATGGACAAAAATAAGTTATCGTTAAGTGATGTCGTTGTTTTAAATTAACGGACTTTTTATTTTGTTTTCGTTATTCGTGTAATCGAAAGATTTCTTCCCTTACCACACAAAACATTCTCAATTGTTGTTACTATGAATCGAAGAATCCTGTGACAAATTGAAGTGCACTTTTTTACAGTTTAGCCTTTTTTTGATTTTTTCGCTATGTTTTCTGGTTATTTTCTCATTTTTGTCTGTTTATTACCATATTGTTGTTGTTGATTTTTGTGTGTGGCCCCTGAAAAAGGCGCCTTTTTTTTATTATTATCCCTCATTCCAAAAAAAACTTCTCCAGTAGATATTCACTCACCATTTTATGCTTAAAAATTTTTCCCTTTGGATGCTTTCTTTATTCTGTAGAAATGAGAATTAAAAAAAGCTTTATTACTTCTGTAGTATGCACACACACACACACATCCCTAAAGAGATGACAAATTCACACTCATTCACTTTATTTCATAAGCAGGATATGTTTACGTTTACTCAATTGATTTCCCCGAAGGTGTGTGAGTCAAAACCCCCCCAGGTGGCCATCACTGACCATGTTGTGGTTCTATTTTCTGATGTTGTTTGTGGCTGTTTGGCGCTCCTGCTGCCACATTGTCATTTGTAAGACTTTTAACGAGAAATGAAAAAAAAAACACAAAAGCAATAAAAAAACAAGAAGATATACCCTATAACACTTCCCCTGGTCACTAGTTTTCCGCGGAATTTATTTATATGATTGCGAAGTCTCCCTTGTTCCTTCGGGGATGTTGTGGGAATACATGTATGTATGATTGCGACACTTAGTATATTATTTTCATTATTTCGTAATGGACAGATGGACCAAATTTCTCGAAAAAATTAAAAATTTGTATTAAGAAAGAAAAAATACCAAACGCATTTAGAATTAGCTTTTGGTGACTATATACGATTCGATCAATGTAAGATATCAACATTTCGAGGTATTACAATACTTCTAATCAAAGGTAGCATGAAAACTTTAAAAACCCGTACAAAATCGTATATTGCATCAATTAAAAAAAAAACTTGAAATTTCTACATCATGATTTTAATACCTTTCTTTCATGGTTGCGAAATTTTGTAGCATTGAAGGTAAACGTAGTTCTCTATAAACAAACTAAAACTATAAAAGAAACACACTTATATGTCACGGTGCGCATGAAACAACTTTAGATGGAAGTTGCTTACACCTAGGAAGTTTTTTCGGATACTGCAACTACAATGTTCATAGATGGGAAAATAAATAATAAAAACAAGTAAGAACGGCTTTAAGTTCGGCCGGGCCGAACTTGTCTCTCCACCACAATTGGTATTGAAGTAAAATGGAACAATTAGTTTCTTTTCGTTTATGAAGAAGACTTAACACAAAATTTCAGCAATTTCGGTAAAACAATGTCGCTAACCTTCAAAATACCGAAATTCAGGAGGTACCGTTCTATGGGGGTTATATCAAAACGTCGATCTATACCGACAAATTTCAGGCGTAAAGTTTTTAGACTCATAGAAGACTAAATACCAAATTTCCGATATTTCAGTAACCACGTTATCTTAACCACGTTATCTAAAAAATACCGTTAATCTAGATGTACGCTTCTTTAGGGGATATAGGAAGACGTGTACCTATACTGATGATTCTTTTCTGAAACATTTTATAACCCCTTGAAAGACTAAATAACAAATTTCAGTCATTTCGGTGCGATATTGACGTCACATCTCACAGTAGATGCGACCAACGACAAAAATCAAAAAATTCATGTAGTCATTTTAAGAATTTAAAGATGCATATCGCTTCAAAACATTTCAAATTATTCGAAACTCAAATTTTTTTCCATTTTTCGCGGTTCTTAAGGAGAAAAAGCACCACAAACATGATTAATTTTGAAGAAAAAAATGTATTTTAAAATGAGAAAAAATAGTTATATTCTAAGCGAATTTATGAAACAAAGGAGTATTTTGAACGCCTTAACTTAAGTTGTATCATTTAGCAAATTGCATAAGCTTAATTTTTCTAGTTATGAAAATTTCTCTAAATTCCAAGGGTTGCCAAATATTTTGGTTATAATATTGGTAAAAATTAGATTATTTAATATAGTTGTATGGATTTCCTTCCCGCGGGAGAAGGAAGAGAAGGCACTCTCCTTGTGATGGGGTCGACGATCTCTCGCTAGCCGGGCTCGTCAAAACCAAGGGCAAGGCATTCTTCGTCTCGAACTCGGTCTTCTTCAAAATTGGAAAGGCAAGAGTTGGTGAGGAGGAGATTGCCAAACCAAACAACCAAGAGGCTTATAGGAGGGAGGAGCAGACGAAATTAGCGACTCCCAAGAAGCCAACCTACTGGAGGACCAATGATTGAGTTCATCCAGATCAACCTCCATCGGAGCGAAACGGCAACACTAGCCCTGATGGACAAAATAACTAAAGGTAATATACATATTGGTTTAATCCAAGAACCTTGTACCACTTAACCACTTAACCATATAAATTATCAACTTTTTTACGCAAATACGGGATCCCGACCGAGGACCTGCATCATATGCCACAAAAACTTATGCTTTCTTTTTTCTCCAGAGTTGTCATCGTCGGACGTCACAGTATTAAAGCAGGGGAATGGTAACATATACCTAGCATCATTATACCTGCCGTTCGACTCCCCGACATTACCACCTTCGTCGGAATTGCAGCAACTGGTGAGAAGGATAAAGCAAACAGGTAACGAAGTACTAGTAGGTAGCGATGCTAACTCTCACCACATCTCGTGGGGTAGTACTAACATTAACAAAAGGGGTCAAGTCCTTATAGATTACTTAAATACTAACGACCTGATTACACTTAACACCGGGAATACGCCAACTTTTGTTAATAGAATTAGGGAGGAAGTACTAAATATAACGATATGTTCAGAAAATTTAATAAACGAGGTACACGAGTGGAGGGTCCTGGAGGAACACTCCTTCTCAGACCATAAGTATATTAGATTTAAAATAGCTAGGCCATCGCCTAACCCGATAACCTTCCGAAACAAATCCAAAACAAATTGGACAAAGTTCGGAAAACGAGTAAAGGAAAGACTTGGGCAACCAGGTGAGGAATGCCTAAGTAAGGAGGACATAGAGAGAGATGTCCTAAAGTTAACTGAGGCACTAGTAAAGTCTTTCGAGGAAAGTTGTCCCCTTCGAGAGAAGAAATCCGCCTACGAAAAACCCTGGATGACAGGGGAAATTCGGAATAAAGGCAAGGAGGTCCGCAGACTTTATAATAGGGCCAAACGTAAAAAAGCAGCTGTATTCTGGGACAACTATCAGGCAAAATTAAAGGAATACAACAAAATAACAAGAAACGCCAAACGAAACTCCTGGAAGCTTTTCTGCGAACAGGTGGATAGTGTAAATGACGTTTCAAAGATTAAAAAGTTTCTATCTAAAACCCATACACAGACCGAGCAATTGGTCGATGGAAATGGAAAAAGGATTGAAACAACAGAAGAAACTCTAGGCCTTCTGATGAAAACGCACTTCCCGCAGAATACCATGGTTAACACTGAGGCATCGACGGAATGTATCAACTCATCGGAAGAGGCACCAAAGATCGACAGCTTAATGGTCCAACAAGCCATTTTAAGCTTTTCACCATATAAAGCAGCTGGACCAGATCAGATCTTGCCGGCTTTACTACAGAGGGAAGTGGACTTTATTGCGTCCAAACTGGTCGGGATCTTCAATGCATGCTTAAAACTTGCATACACTCCTATAGCCTGGCAGGAGGCAAGGGTAGTCTTTATACCCAAACCTGGCAAGGCAAATTATGCAACACCAAAATCTTATCGACCGATAAGTTTAACTTCATTCTTACTCAAAACAATGGAACGGACAGTCGACACCATGATAAAGAGTAAGATCCCCAACGATATGCTTAAATTCAAACAACATGCATACGTTAAAGGCAGATCAGTGGAAACCGCATTGCATGAGGTAGTACACCACATAGAAAGAACCTTCAAAATGAAAATGTACACACTTGCTGTATGCATCGACATCGAAGGCGCTTTCAATAACGTAAGCACCGAGACACTTATCCACTCCTTAGACGAGTTTCAGATAGACAGGGCCTTAAGGAACTGGATAAACCACATGCTAAGGAATAGATGGATAAGCTGCGGGCTATACGACGTGAAAATAAAAGACAAAGTTGGACAAGGAGCGCCACAGGGAGGGATACTTTCACCTCTGTTGTGGGTTACCACCATAAACAGTCTCTTGAGGACCCTAACCGAAGAAGGATTTGACCCAGTCTGCTACGCAGACGACGTTATAATACTTCTGAGGGGAAAGAATCCGAATCAACTCTGTCGAAGAGCAGAAACGGCTCTAAAAATTACTTTTAACTGGGCCAGGCCGAGAGGTCTGAACGTCAACCCGGAAAAAACAGAATTATGTCTATTCACTAGAAAAACGAAAATGGGACACTACGAGGAACCAGTTTTTCTAGATAAGACAATAAATATCTCCTGTACAGTTAAATATCTAGGAGTAATTCTGGACAGGAAACTTAAATGGAAAGACCATATGGACGCCTCCAAACAATAGTATGCTAAGTCGACTTAGCATGTTTTCAAGTTCTTTACATTTTTACATTTTACGTCCTTTAACTTAAATTCTGTCAAATTTTGGTAATGATCGGTCAATCCGAACAGAAGTTATAAACAAATGTTTACTTAGCATTGCAAAGAAGGTCAAAGAAAACTGTAAACTTTGAGAGTTTCTCCTGCAAAACTCACCTTTCAGACTTAGCATACTATTATTTGGAGGTGTCGATATACAAGGAAGGGCTAACAAGGCCCAAATATGTTGGTCAACCTGCAGAAGGGCGATAGGCTCAAAATGGGGGTTCAATCCTAGGATGATACACTGGCTACACAGAAGCGTAATTAGACCAATTCTAACGTACGCGTCTGTGGTATGGTGGACAGCCATGGACAAAAAATGCAATGTGGAAATATTGAAAAAGTCCAAAGAACATGCTGCCTAAGCATTAGCGGAGCAATGAGAACCCACCGACTAGGGCTCTAGAAACAATTTTGTTTGTACACCCAATAGATATTCAGGTAAGGTATGAGGCAGCCATCGCAGCTGTAAGGCTAAAGTCGATGAGCGAGTGGATCGAAAAGAGCCACCAAACAATCAGGTAGTATCGGACCGTATACCTGAAACTAGTGAAGTAGCCTTGTGTGAAGTGTCAATACCTTACAGAGACATGTGGATCGGGGGAGCTCTAGCACAGATTCCCGCTGGAAGCTGTGGGTTTACGAATGGGGCTGTGCTAGGGGGGAGAACCGGACTGGGTCTTTATATAATGGAACCGGAAACGGAAATCTCCCTCCGTCTGCCGGATCATAACACGATCCTCCAGGCGGAACTCCGGGCGATAACAGAGTGTCTGCTTTGGTTTGATACTCACACAAGGCCTACCACTGTAAATATCCTTACGGATAGCAAAGCAGCCATTAGAGCTATATCAACCAAGACAGTGAAATCTAGAACTGTCTTGGAATGTATTAAATCTATAAATAATTACTCCCAACACGGTAAGGTAAACATTATATGGGTACCAGGGCATACCGGGATTAGGGGTAATGAAATAGCAAACTCCTTGGCAAAACAAGCCAAGGAGCAACCCACGGTAAGTCTAGAAAACGCTAAGCCGTTTAAAGCTACGCGACTAGAACTAAAGACATGGTCAAAAAATGCACATATATCCCTCTGGAGTAGTGAAGAGAAGGAAAAAAACACAAAAATCCTATGGGGAAACCCAGACGAGGACAAAACAAAAGAATTACTTTTACTAAGTAAAAAAGATATTAGTAGGCTGACAGGAATCCTTACAGGTCACCTAGGTCTAAAAGCGCATCTGCACAAAATAGGTTGTGCAGAAAACAGTGAATGCAGAGCATGCGGAGAGGACGACGAAACGTTGGAACATTACCTCTGCCATTGTCAAGCTTTCACAAATCTGAGAACCCAGTTACTAGGGAATGACATTATACCAGGACTCGACCAAATTAGGACACTCGAGTTCAAAAAGATCAGAGACTATGTAAATAGGACAGAGATCCTAGACTAAGTCAAAAAAAGATAATCCTCCATAACCCAAAATTAGAGCGCACAACAGGCCTACTTATGGCTTAAGTGTATGTCCACATGGGCATGTGGTGATCTAGGATCACCCCTCTTATCAATCTAACCTAACCATGGATTTCCTTAAAGTTTTAGTCACTTTCCAAAAAAAATCGCAAGAATGACCACTAGTACTAGATTAAAGCCTAGCGCCTGTAGATTTCAAACTGTATAGACTTTTTGCGGAAATTTGAGGTTTTGGCAGTTATGATTAAAAGCTCAACTACCTTTTTTAGTTGATGAATTCATATTTTTTGAATTTTTATACCCTCCACCATAGGATGGGGGTATAATAAGTTTGTCACTACGTTTGTAACTACTGGAAATAATCATTGTAGGTCCCACAGACTATATATATTCTTGATCAGCGTGCAATTCTACATCGATATAGCCATGCCCGTCCGTCTGTCCGTCTGTGGAAATCACTAGCGTCCGGACGGATTGACGTAGGTGGATGAAATTTTGGGAAAATCTATTATTTGTACGTAGGACTTTTGGTATTGAAAGCGGGCTATGTAGGTCCACGCTTTCGTATAGCCCCCATACAAAATGACGCGTGACGAGTCGTCGTTTTATGGAATGTTTAAGATATTTGTCCCATTTTACCACCGAATTGGTTGTAACTTTGTATTTTGTGTCTCCAGAGGCCAAAAAACATTCCTACCAAAGTTGGTTTATATAGGTCCACGTTTTGGTATAGCCCCCATAGAACGCCCCATATAAAGTACGCGTCATTTTAATATTTTTTTGAATGTATTAGTCCCATTTGACAACAGAATCGGTTGTAACTTTGTAAAATGTTTATATAGGTCCACGTTTTGATATAGCCCCCATAGGACGATATCTCCCGATTTTCGGTATTTTGAAGGTTTAGGCCTCATTATCACACCGGCATGGCTGAAATTTGGTATTTAGTCTTCGTTGGGGGTATAGAACTTTCCCCCAGAAATTTGTAGGTATAGGTCCACGCCATCTCATAGCCCCCATAGAACGGTACCTTCCGATTTTCAGTATTTTGAAGGTTGTGGCCACATTAATCCACCGAAATGACTGAAATTTGTGGTGGAGGATATAAAAAGTTCGGCCCGACCGAACTTAACGCTTTTCCTACTTGTTAAAATTATTTTTATTACCCTTTCTTACATGTATGTTCAATATAATGTTTTTGTGCTATTACTGATTTCTTTTATCATGGTAACTTGGCGCGGCACTGAAAACTCGCGATTTAAAAATAAAAGATTTTGGGGGTATATACTTTAATAAATATTTTTTCTTGTTAGGGACACCCTAATGTTGCATCACGTCAAAACGTGGAAATTTTCCCCGCACTGAGAACCAAAAATACGTTATTGCAGGTAATTCTGCAGAAACAATGTGATAAAATCTTATAAAGTACAGAAAAATATATATAGTGGACCAATGTTCCATTTATTTATAAAATCCTGTTCTAAACTGTGAGTTCACTATTAAAGCCCAATCATTTTAGAATTTGCTAAATATCTGTAAAATACATTAAATCGAGATAGAAATCTTATATGGGGGTATAGCAAATCATGGACCAATATTGACAGTTTCTCGCGGGGAGGTTAACTATGCAATAACAACTGCTAGTACCGGATTACAGCGAATTCGGTTAAACAATATGTTGGCAACAGCAAAATACTTCAATTCAGAATGATTCGTTACATGGGAAACACGCGAAATTTTGGACCTAGGACTCCAATATTTTTGTTAGAGTTTTTTTAGCCCCCGAGGATCAATTGATAAAAGTTTTAGTTCGATATATCACCTAGAAGTATTTTTGTCACACCTGCCCATGTAAGTGCCACCACTGTGCATTGAGGAGTAAGGTATAAAAAGTAAAAATCCTGGAATTACTTTATTCGGTATCGACCACTAGTCATCCAATATGCCATCCATATACATACATACAGATGTACATACGTACGTCCCATGTTGTTTGAAGTGTTTGCTACTCTTTAAGCTGTACCATATAAAAGAGTGTTTCCTTTTCAAAGGCTTAAGGATTTACACAAAACAAAAAACCTAGTATTGTTCGTCAAAAGAAAACTTCAGTAGAAAATGCCTTACATTTAAATTCTTTGCAAAAAAATAAGAAAATAGAACTCATTTTTCTTTCCTTTCTAACTCGTCTCCCTTTAAATCATTTCATCATTCCATCATAGCCCGTCTTTATGTTATTTGCTTTTCTGACATTTATTGACTTTTATTAATGTTTGATGTTGTTGTTTGTGGAGTTGTTGTTAGTTCAGCAGTTGCTCAACTTGTTTCAGGGGGGACGAGGATGCAAAACAACAACAATAACATGCCAAAGGAACATGGTCGGCATTATGACATTTAGCCATTTCTTCTTTTGTTTCTGCTTAATTATCGGCAAGGCACAAACTAATTTATTTGATGTCCTAAGAAGGGCCAAACAATGGACCATTACTTAAAATTTTACGAATTGAGCTATTATATCCTCTGACAACACGCAATACCCCATATAAGGGTGCCTCCAGATTTGAACGTGGACCTATATTGACTAATTTTTTTGCTGGATATGTCTTATATATAGTACCAAATTTCAGCTTTTTCGGTTAAATAATGTGGGTTAAACCTTCAAAATACCCAAAATTGGGAGCTACAGTCCCATGGGGGCTATACCGACAAATTTCTTGTGGATAGTTTTTACCCCCAAAGAAGACTAAATAGTACCAAATTTCAATAATTTGTAACGTGACAAAATGAACACATACATAAAACCCACAAAAGCAAGGCCTCACTACCCAACAACATCACAGCCAGTCAACCAATACACACTGTTGGGTTAACATGCATTTCTTTGGGAGGTATGTGATTCAGTGCAATGTGAGTTAATCGACAGGATAACACCTGTGGAGTGATACTCAATCGCTTTGTGCGACTGTACACGCAAGTATTCCAGTTTGTTGTGGGGACGACAGGCTTGCTACTGCAGGGAGCTAGCCACACGGGCTTGAGTACGATTCGTAGTCTGCCAACTGCCACGGGAGAGCTACTCCTTTGTTCGGTGGCTAATACATTCACTCCACCTTCGGATGTTGTTCCACTCCCCCTTCGGGTGTTGTTCCACTCCACCTTCGGGCGTAGCAGTAGTACCAACGAACGACGACAGCACGAGCTCCGACTACCCGAACAACCAATCCGAACACTGAATCACCGAGGGTCCGAACATCTGCTATACGAACAAATAATCACCGAGTGGCCGAACACCTACAACACGAGAACCGAGTGTCCGAGCAAACAATCCGAACACCGAATTGCCGACTAGCAGAAGACCTACAACACGAAGCGTCGAACCACCCCAAAACGAACCCCGAATCACCGAGTGACCGAAAACCCGCAACACGAACGTCGAAGCGCCCTGTGGCCGAACCATCTCAACACGCACCCAACTGACCGAATACCCACGCCACGAGCATTGAATATCCATTCAACCAAACAACGAAGCATAGCATTCCCGATCATCTTCAAATCGTTTACTACCGAATCTTCAAATCGATCATTTTCAAATCGTTTACTACATCGAGTTCCCCATCATCTTCAAATCGTCTACTGCCGAACAGCGAATCACCGAGTTCCCGATCATCATCAAGTCGTTTACTATCCAGCAACGAATCACGGAGACGGTCAGTCTTAAATCGTCTACTACCGAAGAGCGAATAGTTCCAGTTCCACTGCATCTACGCATCCGAATACCAAGTCATTGAGTTGCCAGGTCGTCTACAAATCACCGACATCCGAACGAAACAACAAAGCGTTGAGCACCGATCACGTCATCAGCCACTTTTGTCGTTCGAAACTTCCAGCCATCAATACTCCAACCAAGTTGCCGACTCACCACCGTCAATTATCCGATCTAACTTTGGCTATTTAATCACATCTTATCGTATTTAAACATCAGTAGATTATAAATTAGTTCTACATCAATAAATATCCGATTTAACCCCCCAGGTAAGGGAGATTACTCGTCTTTTCATTCCGTAAGGTTTAGTGGGTCCTTATGGCGACCCTGGACACGACTAAACTTACTCCACACATTTCGGTGCAATATTGAGACCACAACCTTCAAACTACCGAAAACCGGTATGTACCCTTCTATGGGAGATATATGAAAACGTAGACCTATATTAATAACGCTCTTTTGGAATGCGTCAGTGCCCTGAGGGTTTTTCGTATTGAAAAAATTCCATTGGTGCCCTGAGGATGTTTTCTTTTTCTTTCCTCAGTGTCCTGAGGATGATGTTTTCTACAGAAAATCTCCTCAGTGCCCTGAGGATGTTTTTTCGTCAAAACAAAAACTTCCACAGTGCTCTACAGATGATGTCACAACCTTCAAAATACCGAAACTTGTGACGTACCCTGTGTGGGTTTTTTTCGTATTGAAAAAATTCCCTTTGTGCCATAAGTATGGATTTTTTCGTATAGAAAAAAATCCTCATTGAGGATAGGTTTTTCGTCTACAAAAAAAATGTCCTCAGTGCCCTGAAATTTGTCGTAGAGACAAATTTCCTCAGTGCACTGAGAATGCTTGTTTTGTAATGACACCTTCCTCGGTTCGTTGAGGATGGTTTCTTCTATAGAAAAAAAAACTTGCTCATCGCTTGGAGGATGGTTTTTTCTATAGAAAAAATGTTCAGTGCTCTGACTATGGGTTTTTCCTATAGAAAAAAATCTCAATGTTGCCCTGAGGATGGTTTGTTTTTATGGAAAAAATTAATTATTTAAAATAAGCGCCTTGAGGATGTTTTTTCTGTAGAAAAGATTTCTCAGCGAATCGAGGACAAGTTTTCGTATAAAAAAATTCCTCATTTTTCTGAGGACTGTCTTTTTTTGTATAGAAAAGTTTCCTCAGTTCGCTGAGGATGAAAAGAAGGAAAAATCCTCAGTTCGCTGAAAATGTTTTTTTTTTCGTATAGAAACAATTTTCTCAATGGTCTGAAGCTGTTTTTTTTCTATAGAAAAAATTTCCTCAGGGTTCTAAACATTCCTGTGGATGGTTTTTCTGCTTCTTAAGACACAAGGAAAGGGTGCTTCTTAAGACCCTTTCCCAAGGAAAGGGTGATTCTTAAGACCCTTTCCCAAGGAAAGGGTTATTATTAAGACCATTTTCCAAGAAAAGGGTGATTCTTAAGACCCTTTCCCAAGGAAAGGGTGCTTCTTCAGACCCTTTCACAAGAAAGGGTGCTTCACAAGACCCTTTCCCAAGGAAAGGATGATTCTTAAGACCCTTTCCCAAGGAAAGGGCGGTTCTTAAGACCCTTTCCCAAGGCAAGGGTGATTCTTAAGACCCTTTCCCACGGAAAGGGTTATTATTAAGACCATTTCCCAAGGAAAGGGTGATTCTTCAGACTCTTTCTCAAGGAAAGGGTGATTCTTAAGACCCTTTCCCAAGGAAGGGGGGGTGTTTCTTAAGACTCATTCCCAAGAACAAGGTGCTCCTTAAGACCCTCTCCCAAAAAAGGGTGCTTCTTAAGACCCTTTCCCAAGGAAGGGGTGCTTCTTAGGACCCTTTTCCAAGGACAAGGTGCTTCTTAAGAACCTTTTCCAAGGAAAGGAAGCTTCTTAAGGTCCTTTCCCAAGGAAAGGGTGCTTCTTAAGATCTTTCCAAAGCAAAGGGTGCTTCTAAAGACCCTTTTCCAAGCAAAGGGTGCTTCTTAAGACCCTTTCCCAAGGAAAGGGTGCTTCTTAAGATCCTTTCCCACGAAAAGCGTGCTTCTTAAGGCTCTTTCACAAGGAAATGGTGATTACTAAAACCCCTTCCCAAGTACAAGGTGCTTCTTAAGACCCTTTCCCAAGGCCAAGGTGATTCTTTAGACTCTTTCCCAAGGAAAGGTCTGTTCTTAAAACCCCTTCCCAAATACAAGGTGCTTCTTAAGACCCTTTACCAAGGACAAGGTGATTCTGTAGACTCTTTCCCAAGGAAAGGGCGATTCTTAAAACCCCTTCCCAAATACAAGTTGCTTCTTAAGACCCTTTCCCAAGGCCAAGGTGATTCTTTAGACTCTTTCCCAAGGAAAGGGCGATTCTTAAAACCCTTTCCCAAAGAAAGGGTGCTTCTTAAGACCCTTTCCCAAGGAAGGGGTGCTTCTTAGGACCCTTTTCCAAGGACAAGGTGCTTCTTAAGAACCTTTCCCAAGGAAAGGATGCTTCTTAAGGTCCTTTCCCAAGGAAAGGGTGCTTCTTAAGACCTTTCCAAAGCAAAGGGTGCTTCTTAAGACCCTTTCAAAAGGAAAGGGTGCTTATTAAGACCCTTTCCCAAGGAAATGGCGCTTTTTAAGACCCTTTCCCAAGGAAGGCGTGCTTCTTAAGACCATTTCTCAAGGAAATGGAGTTTCTTAAGACCCTTTCCCAATGAAAGGGTGCTTTTTAAGACCCTTTCCCAAGGAAATGGCGCTTCTTAAGACCCTTTTCCAGGGAAAGGGCACTTCTTAAGACCCTTTCCCAGGGAAAGGGCACTTCTTAAGACCCTATCCCAATGAAAGGGTGCTTCTTATGACCTTTCCCAAGGAAATGGCGCTTCTTAAGACCCTTTCCCAGGGAAAGGGCGCTTCTTAAGACCCTTTCCCAAGGAAAGGGTGCTTCCTAAGACATTTTCCCGAGGAAAGGTTGCTTCATAACAGCTTTTCCCAAGCAAAAAAAAAGATTCTTAAGACCCTTCCCAAAGAATGGGTGCTTCTGAAGACCATTTCCCAAGGAAAGGGTGATTCTTACGACCCTTTCCCAAGAAAAAGGTGCTTCTTAAGACTCTTTCCCAGGGAAAGGGTGCTTCTTAGGACCCTTTTCCAAGGAAGGGGTGCTTCTTAGGACCCTTTTCCAAGAACAATGTGCTTCTTAAGAACCTTTCCCAAGGAAAGGAAGCTTCTTAAGGTCCTTTCCCAAGGAAAGGGTGCTTCTTAAGACCTTTCCCAAGCAAAGGGTGCTTCTTAAGACCTTTCCCAAGCAAAGGGTGCTTCTTAAGACCCTTTTCAAAGCTTCTTAAGGTCCTTTCCCAAGGAAAGTGTGCTTCTTTAGACTCTTTCCCAAGGAAAGGGTGCTTCTTAAGACTCTTACCCAAGAAAAGGGTGATTCTTACGACCCTTTCCCAAGAAAAAGGTGCTTCTTAAGACTCTTTCCCAGGGAAAGGGTGCTTCTTAGGACCCTTTTCCAAGCAAGGGGTGCTTCTTAGGGCCCTTTTTCAAGGACAAGGTGCTTCTTAAGAACCTTTCCCAAGGAAAGGAAGCTTCTTAAGGTCCTTTCCCAAGGAAAGGGTGCTTCTTAAGATTCTTTTCCAAGGAAGGGGTGCTTCTTGAGACCCTTTCTCAAGGAAATGGTGCTTCTTTAGACTCTTTCCCAAGGAAAGGGTGCTTCTTTAGACTCTTTCCCAAGGAAAGGGTGATTCTTACGACCCTTTCCCAAGAAAAAGGTGCTTCTTAAGACTCTTTCCCAGGGAAAGGGTGCTCCTTAGGACCCTTTTCCAAGGAAGGGGTGCTTCTTAGGACCTTTCCCAAGGTAAGGGTGCTTCTTAAGTCCTTTCCCATGGAAAGGGTGCTTCTTAAGACCCTTTCCCAGAGAAAGGGTGCTTCTTAAGACCCTTTCCCAGAGAAAGGGTGCTTCTTAAGACCCTTACCCAAGGAAAGGGTGCTTCTTAAGACCCTTACCCAAGGAAAGGGTGCTTCTTAAGACCCTTACCCAAGGAAAGGGTGCTTCTTAAGACCCTTACCCAAGGAAAGGGTGCTTCTTAAGACCCTTTCCCAAGGAAAGGGTGCTCCTTACAACCCTTTCCCCAGGAAAGGGTGGTCTTTACAACCCTTTCCCAAGGAAAGGGTGCTCCTTACAACCCTTTTCCAAGGAAAGAGTGCTTCTTAAGACCCTTTCCCAAGGAAAGAGTGCTTCTTAAGACCCTTTCCCAAGGAAAGGCTGCTTCTTAAGTCTCTTTCACAAGGAAAGGGTGCTTCTTAAGACCCTTTCCCAAGGGAAGGTTGCTTCTTAAGACCCTTTCCCAAGGAAAGGGTGCTTCTTAAGACCCTTTCCCAAGGGAAGGTTGCTTCTTAAGACCCTTTCCCAAGGAAAGGGTGCTTCTTAAGACCCTTTTCCAAGGAAAGAGTGCTTCTTAAGACCCTTTCTAAATTAAAAGGTGCTTTTTAATCCCTTAACCAAGGAAAGTGTGCTTCTTAATACCCTTTCCCAAGTAAAGGGTGCTTTTTAAGACCCTTTTCCAAGGAAAGGCTGATTCTTAAGAACCTTTCCCAAGGAAATGCTGCTTCTTAAGAACCTTTCCCAAGGAAAGGCTGCTGCTTAAGTCTCTTTCCCATGGAAAGGGTGCTTCTTAATACCCTTTTCCAAGAAAGGGCTGATTCCTAATACCCTTTTCCAAGAAAGGGCTGCTTCTTAATACCCTTTTCCAAGAAAGGGCTGCTTCTTAATTTCCTTTCCCATGAAAGGGCTGCTTCTTAAGACCCTTTCCCAAGGAAAGTGTGCTTCTTAAGACCGTTCGCCAAGGAAAGGGTGCTTCTTAAGTCCGTTTCCCAAGGAAAGCGTGCTTATTAAGACTTTTCCAAAGGAAAGGGTGCTTCTTGAGACCCTTTCCTAAGGAAAGGATGTTTCTTAAGACCATTTCCCGAGGAAAGGGTGCTTCTTAAGACCCTCTCCCAAGGAAAAGGTGATTCTGAAGACCCTCTCCCAAGGAAAGGGTGATTCTTAAGACTCTTTCCCAAGGAAAGGGTGCTCCTTAAGTCCCTTTCCCAAGGAAAGGGTGCTTCTTAAGACCTTTCCCAGAGAAAGGGTGCTTCTTAAGACCCTTTTCCAAGAAAGGGCTGCTTCTTAATTCCCTTTTCCAAGAAAGGGCTGCTTCTTAATTTCCTTTCCCATGAAAGGGCTGCTTCTTAAGACCCTTTCCCAGAGAAAGGGTGCTTCTTAAGACCCTTACCCAAGGAAAGGGTGCTTCTTAAGACCCTTACCCAAGGAAAGGATGCTTCTTAAGACCCTTTCCCAAGGAAAGGGTGCTCCTTACAACCCTTTCCCAAGGAAAGGGTGCTTCTTACAACCATTTCCCAAGGAAAGGGTGCTTCTTACAACCCTTTCCCAAGTAAAGGGTGCTTCTTAAGACCCCTTTCCAAGGAAAGGGTGCTCCTTAAGACCCCTTTCCAAGGAAAGGGTGCTTCTTAGAACCCCTTTCCAAGGAAAGGGTGCTTCTTAAGACCCCTTTCCAAGGAAAGGGTGCTTCTTAAGACCCCTTTCCAAGGAAAGGGTGTTTCTTAAGACCCCTTTCCAAGGAAAGGGTGCTTCTTAAGACCCCTTTCCAAGGAAAGGGTGCTTCTTAAGACCCCTTTCCAAGGAAAGGGTGCTTCTTAAGACCCCTTTCCAAGGAAAGGGTGCTTCTTAAGACCCCTTTCCAAGAAAAGAGTGCTTTTTAAGACCCTTTCCCAAGGAAAGGGTGCTTCTTAAGACCTTTTCCCAAGGAAAGGGTGCTTCTTAAGACCCCTTTCCAAGAAAAGAGTGCTTTTTAAGACCCTTGCCCAAGGAAAGGGTGCTTCTTAAGACCTTTTCCCAAGGAAAGGGTGCTTCTTAAGACCTTTTCCCATGGAAAGGATGCTTCTTAAGACCTTTTCCCAAGGAAAGGGTGCTTCTTAAGACCTTTTCCCAAGGAAAGGGTGCTTCTTAAGACCTTTTCCTATGGACCCTTTCCCAAGGAAATGGTGCTTCTTAGGACCCTCCTATTCAATTTTTTGGAAAACAACCCTGAGTGAACTCATAGTTGGTTTAGGACCAAAACTAGCTTTCCAATGGGACAAATGGTGTGGCCATAACAATACTGGTAGTGGTGAATGACATTTTGGAATATTTGATATATATGGGTGTGTTTGTATTTGCAATTCGAAACTTAGTTTATCTATAATGGTCACTTTCTATGGTGTTAGTTATCATTATCAAAGTGATAATAATGATGATGATGGATTGATTGATTAGAATATTAAACCGCATATTATAATTTATGATTTTCTGTTGTACATTAGCAATTTCTGTGAATTTAAAACAACAACAAAAACACCAATGATATTTATTTGTTGGCCGATTGACCTAAATATTAAAATAAATATAAAATGTATACATTTTAAAATAAATGTGAAAACTAACAGCTGTTAATGATTTTGGTGTTTTTCTCATAAATTAATTTATAGTTCAGTGACAAATTGATAAATTGTTTCAACAAAAACTACAACAATTAATAATTATTGACCACAAACATACAAACAAATTAAGGATCGAAATAAAGAACAAAAAACAAGAAACTCAATGGAGTATCTAAATGTGCAATTAAAATTAAATAAAAAAACAAATTCAAAGAAAAACAAAAATAAAACAAATAAATACAGCATAAAAATTGTGACCAGGATATTAAAAAAGGATAATCAACAAAAGCTTGCGAATCATTATTAAAAAAATAAAATTAAAGTTAACTGAAGGGCAAAAAATTACAACCTTCATGTGAAATTGTAATCCTGCAAAAAAATTAAATCGAAAAACTTCCATTAAAAACTCATTGATTATCAAAAAAATCCCCAACTTTATAAATAAAATATCGCCTTGGCTAAATGTTAAGCAAACACGGAAAAAAAGAGAGGAGAAAAGAACACAGCTTTTAATATTTGGCTATATAATCCGTTATGCTGCTAATTATAGCCAAACAGGCAACCAACCATCCAGCCAGGCATCATCATATTATCATCATTGGCAACAAGCTGGGAAAGACTGTCAAAAAATAAAACAAAAACCAAGCAGACAGCCAGCCAGTTAAAAAACCCACCTTCACCAAACATAAAAACTCATCTCCAAATCCTTTATTGCATCAATAACAACAACAACGACATCATCAGGATATTGTGCTTGTGTGTGTTATCGATAGTGTAACAATATCAGAGGATAAAATAACAAAAAAAATAAGAACAACTAACAATAACAACAACGCCTAGAGGCAGTTTCTGTAGCAGACAGTCAGCCAGAGATACTCAGCCAACCACCCACACAGCACTAGCAGCATTGTCAAAAATCTTTATCCACGCCAGCAAACCCTGTCGTCTGCCTTACTTACCACCACCAGCCAAGTTTATTCAACATGGGATTAATACGTTTTATACGCTATACATTTTTGCTGATAAATGGTATCTTGCATACAACACGGCTTAAATCGTTGATGTATGTCAATGCATTACCAACACCGAACGTCACCACCGTTCCAACGCCCATTGGTAGCAGCATCATTGTGACGAGTAGCAGCAAGTAGAACACACAACAAGTACAACACAAACAACAGGTAAGCAGCTTGTAATCGTAGAAATGTAAATCGGAGGGAGAGAGATAAAATCCTACGAAAAATATATTTATGGTTAATTATAAGTTGCTGAGGGGAAGACGAGGGGAAGAGGAAATTAAGAAAAATAAGTTGTAATGAAAGGGAATATGAACAAATAAAAAATAATCAGTCAGCTTTGTCAATGGCTAAATGCACTCACCCTATGAAGGCACAAATAATTAACAGGAGTATTGGATCAAAATGCCTTTGAACATAGCCCTAAGTATACCCTCAGCCTTTAGGCTAAAAGGGGTGGGTGTTATACAACCAAAATGTTCATCATCAAAATAATGGTTTTAGATCCCAAGTATGTTTGGGCGAAATCCGTTTCCGAAAATTTGGAGCCGATTTAGCAATGTCTATCCGTTTGTCTGACTGGAACTAGCTGGACTGGATAACTGTCGAAGAAAGTAATCGATTTGGTTTATACTTTACACATTGTAATATTTCTACCAGACATAGAAACAGGCACTCCATTCCTCACTTTTTAACCGCATTTAGATGCAATCCAAAGAATCACATCCATTTGTCACATTTTAACAACATCAGGATGCAGTTCAACGGGGTCGTGAAAAAGGCACTCCAATTCCTCACAATTTAACTGCATCCGGATGCAGTCCAAACTAAGTCGTGAAAAAGGCATTCCGTTCGCTACATTTTATTAGCAGTTGTTAGAGATCCCTACAACTACATAAATCAGTTTGTACATCTCTAGAGGCAGCGGCATAAATTTTCCAGAAAAAGATAAGCGTGTTAAAATTTCCAAAATTTTGTTATAAAATAGAATTATTGCGAACATTTTTGCGGTAACTCACGATAAGAAAATTTCCCAATGGAATGCTCTTGGAAATCAAGAAGACAATATTAAACCCATTAAGCAGATGAAGCAAAAACATTTCAGCTTGGATTAAATGGAGAGCGGAGGAAACACGCATGGATTGAATTCAATTGAGAATTTTCATAATTTGTGTTAATGTAATAAAGTTCCTAATATTTTTGTTTTAAACATATAATAAATGCATTTTATTTGTTCTGGGATATTTTGTAATGACTTGCACACACTCCGCAAAATGCTTGTATCAAAACACGCGCTTTGGACTGCATCCTCTTCTACACCAAAGGGTCAATTGAAATGCAGTGCAAAAGCGTCAGTTAAAATGCAGTGCCAAATGGTCAGTTAAAATGCAGTGCCAGAGGGTCAGTTTAAATGCAGTGGAATGGAGTGCATCTTTCCGGGGTCACGCTCTTGTAAAAAGAATGATTTAAATTGCATAATTTGATGCACTTCCAAATCACTTGCACATATGATTTAACTGCCTCTTTGGAGGCAAACTTTTCGCTGCGAAAGAAAAGAAAAACAAACCCCTCTAAAGTTGACGACCCCCGCAAACGTTTTAAGGACCATGATCTGCGAATCTGCACCTGGAATGTTCGCACTCTTTATAGAGAAGTGCAGTTTACGCATTGGCAGATGTACTTGAAAAGTACAAGGCCGACATTACTGCCATACAGGAAATACGGTGCGCTGACATAACTCCCACGGACATAACTCCCAAAATTCGTTGGGAGTTATGTCCGTGAAGCAAAGCGGACATAACACCCAAAAAAATCGCGGACATAATTTCCAACGACTTTTTCTTAATTAAAAAATTATTTCTTTGCTTAATTTTGAAATTTATAGTTAAACATTTTTTTAATTTTAGAGTAGAAGTTAGAATGTACGCGGAATTATACATTTGAGAAGGCCTAAGTGCCAACCAATGCCGAAAGTATCCACAAAATCCTGATTTCTTCTTCTTCTTTATTTGCCTATTCGATTTTCGAATGTTGGCGACCAAAATGCAAATATAAGTATAGTATTACAATAGTTTGAATTATTAAATATTGTTTATAATATCGGCAAAAGTCTCTCTGTTTCTAGCTTCGCTTAGCAGGTTAATGACGTCACGTATGCCGGTCCATTCTTGGATGTTGTTGATCCACAGAAGTTGTTTCCTCCCTCTTGTAGGCCTTCCTTCAAAGTTTACACGGATAATACTTTGCAGCAGTTTGTATTTTTGATTTCTCATAACGTGTCCCAAGTATGATGTTTTTCGTCTCTTTATGTTATTCAACAGCTCTTTTTCTCTGTGTAGTCTTCTGTGAACTTCATTATTTGATATGAAGTGCGTCCACGATATTTTTAGGATGCGTCGATATGTCCACATCTCGAGTTTTTTCATATCTACGGATTTTAAGGTCCATGTTTCCACGCCATATAATAGGACAGACCATACATATGTTTTAATATATCTTATTTTAGTTTTTAAGTTTACATTATGGCTTGTAGAGACTTTTTTATATTTAAAGAATGTGTCTCTAGCCATTTCAATCCTGCAGGCTATTTCTTTAGAAATGTCCCATTCGTTGTTGATTATAACTCCCAGATATTTAAAGCTTTGGACTCTTTCCACATTTATTTCATTAATTTTTAATGCGGCCGCATTAGTATATGTAAGAAGAAAATGAGCTTCCCACCATCAAATGCCCTAAGCAATTCCTCTCAAAACCCACGCGAAGGAGACTGCCCAAAGAACCCTTTGACGGAGGGCGAAAAGGAGTGCTCGGGCACGAAGAAGGTGACCGCGGAATCCTTTGGAAGTACCAAGGGCTCTGATAAGAAGCCCAAGGGCCTTCCAGAAGAGGAAGATGGGCGCAGAGACTGGCTCGGAGCCGCAATATACTTACCCCAAGCTGGCCAGGAAGAACTACAGGGACGAGAGGTGCTATGCAGTGATCGATACCAGTAGAGGGTCCGGCAGATTACCCAAAGAACATCAGCACGCCATCGAAAATATGGTCAGCGATAAAATACTGGAACACATTCTAAAGAGTTGGCCAATAAAAATAGTCAGCAGCGAGCTCAAAGGGGACCTCCTAGTATACCACTTGGGACCGCACGCGAACCCGGCCGCTCTCGAGTAAGTCATCAACAGTGTGACAACTCCTTGAGAAGGCGGCAAATTGAAGCTAGTGAGGAAGGACGAGATACCTCATCTGACTAAAGCGACGGTTTACGTCAAAGGGTATGGCTGCAAGTTCGAGACAGAACGCATGCTCGAGGTCTTTTGCAAGCAAAATGAGACCTTGGAAGTGAAGAGGTGGGAAGTCTTCCACAGGGAGGAGAAAGAGGATGTCACTCTCCTTGTGGTTGGAATTGACGACCTCTCACTATCCAGTCTTACAAAGACAAAGGGCAAGGCGTACTACATCTGTAATGCAGTCACCTTTAAACTTGGAAGGGCACGAGTCGGGGAAGAAGAAGAGGATGCCCACCAAACCAGCAAGGAGGACAAACCACCGAGCAATACCGAAGAGGGGGTCGAAGCCATCAGCGACTCCCAAGAAGCACGCTTACTGGATGACTCATGATTGAGGTCATCCAGATAAACCTCCATCGGAGCGAAACGGCAACTCAAGCCCTGATGGATAAAATAAACAAAGGTAATATGCACATCGGTTTAATCCAGGAACCTTGGACCGTAAAGAACAAGGTCTCCGGACTAAACCACATTAATTACCAACTCTTTTACGCTAATACAGGAAACCGACCGAAGACCAGTATTATATGCCATAAAAACTTATGCTTTCTTTTCTCCCCAGAGTTGTCAACCTCGGACGCCACAGTGTTGAAGCAAGGCAATGTTAATATATACCTAGCATCAATTTACCTGCCGTTCGACTCGCCGACATTACCACCTTCGTCGGAGCTACAGCAACTGGTGAGGAAATTCAAGCAAACAGGTAACGAAGTACTAGTAGGTAGCGATGCTAACTCTCACCACATTTCGTGGGGTAGTACTAATACTAACAAGAGGGGTCAAATCCATAGGAAATACACCAACCTTTGTTAACAGAGTTAGGGAGGAAGTATTAGATGTAACAATATGTTCAGAAAATCTAATAAACGAGGTACATGAGTGGAGGGTTTCAAAGGAACACTCCTTCTCTGACCACAGGTATATTAGGTTTAAAATATCAAGGCCACCGCCGAATCCGATAACTTTCCTAAATAAATCCAAAACTAATTGGGTTAAATTCGGAAAACAAGTTAAAGATAGACTAGGGCAAGAAGTTGAGGTTTGCCTAAGCAAAGAAGATTTAGATAGAAATGTCAATAAACTAACAGAGGCTCTAGTAAGGTCTTTCGAATAAAGTTGTCCACTTCGAGAGAGGAAATCTGCCTACGAAAAACCCTGGATGACAGGGGAAATTCGTAACAAAGGCAAAGAGGTCCGAAGACTTTACAATAGGGCTAAACGTAAAAAAGCAGCTGTGTTCTGGGACAACTACCAAACAAAACTAAAAGAATACAACAAAATTACAAGAAACGCCAAACGGAACTCCTGGAAGCTTTTTTGTGAACAGGTAGATAGCGTGAATGACGTCTCTAAAATTAAAAAGTTTCTATCTAAAACTCACTCACAACCCGAGCTTATGGTTGATGAGACGGGTAAAAAGATGGAAACAACCGAGGAAACTCTTAGCCTTCTGATGAGAACGCACTTCCCGTCGAGTACTACGGCACACACAGTGTCACCGATGGAGATAGCTTATGCATCAGAAGAAGCACCAAAAATCAACAACTTGATGATTAAAGAAGCAATAATGAGCTTCTCACCATACAAAGCAGCGGGACCAGACCAGATTTTCCCAGTCTTACTTCAAAGGGAAGTGGACTATATTTCGTCCAATCTGGTCGAGATTTTCAATGCTTGCTTAAACTTTGCGTATACTCCATTGGCCTGGCAAGAGGCAAGGGTAGTATTCATTCCCAAGCCCGGCAAGTCAAGTTATGCAATACCAAAATCTTATCGTCCGATAAGTTTAACTTCATTCTTACTCAAAACAATGGAACGGACGGTCGACACCATGATAAAGAGTAACATCCCTAACGATATGCTCAAGTACAAACAACATGCATACGTAAAAGGTAGATCAGTGGAAACCGCATTACATGAGGTAGTACACCACATAGGAGAACCTTCGAGATGAAGTTGTATACTCTCGCAGTTTGCATCGAAGGAGCGTTCAACAACGTCAGCACCGAAACGCTAATCCACTCCTTAGACGAGTTTCAGGTAAACCGGGCCTTGAGGCACTGGATAGACCACATGCTAAGGAATAGATGGATAAGCTGCGCGCTACAAGACGTAACAAAAAGAGACAAAGTTGGTCAGGGGACGCCACAGGGAGGAAGACTATCACCTCTCCTATGGGTTACCACCATAAATAGTCTACTAAGGATCTTAACCGACGAAGGATTTGAACCCATCTGCTATGCAGACGACGTTATAATACTCCTTAGGGGAAAGAATCCAAATATACTCTGTAGAAGGGCCGAAACGGCTCTAAAAATAGCATACAACTGGGCTAGACCGAGAGGTCTAAATGTCAACGCGGAAAAAACAGAATGTCTATTCACTAGGAAAACGAAAATAGAAGCTTACGAAGAACCCGTTTTCCTAGATAAGATGATAAACATTTCTCCAACAATTAAGTACCTGGGAGTAATTCTAGACAGGAAACTTAAATGGAGAGACCATATTCAGGAAAGGGCTAATAAAGCCCACAGATGTTGGTCAACCTGCAGAAGAGCTATAGGCTCAAAATGGGGTTTCAATCCTAGGATGACACACTGGTTATACTGAAGCGTAATTAGACCGATTATAACTTACGATTCTAATGCAACGTAAAAGTACTGCAAAAAGTCCAAAGAACGTGCTGCTTAAGTATTAGCGGGGCAATGAGGACTACACCAACTAGGGCTTTAGAGACAATTTTATTTGTCCACCTAATAGAAATTCAGGTAAAGTATGAGTCAGCCATCGCAGCTATAAGACTTTAGTCGATGAGCGAGTGGATCGTAAGAGACCACCAAACATACCACCAAAGCATATTACAGGTTACAACGGGTGAGTCAATAGATCATATTGTATCAGACCGTATACCTGAAACAATTGAATCCGCCTTGTGTGAAATTTTAATACCAGACAGGGACATGTGGATCGATGGAACCCTGGAACGGATGCCAACTGGAAGCTGTGGTTTCACAGATGGGGCCGTTCCAGGGGGGAGAACGGGTCTGGGTCTATATATCGAAGACCAGGAAACTAGAATCTCCCGGATCATAATACGATCCTACAGGCCGAAATCTGAGCGATCACAGAGTGTCTGAACTGGTTTAAAGCTAACACAAGGCCAATCACTGTAAACATCCTTACGGACAGTAAAGCAGCAGTTAAAGCAATAACAAGCAAGACGGTGAAATCAAAAGCTGTCCTGCAGTATAAAAAATCAATCAACGACTACTCCCACCATGGTTCTGTTAACATTATATGGGTACCAGGACATAAAGGGATTAGGGGTAACGAGATAGCCAACTCCTTGGCAAGGCAAGCCAGAGAGCAAGCTACGATAAGCCTAGATAATGCTAAGCCTTTAAAAGCGGCGCGTCTAGATTTAAAAGCATGGGCAGAAAACGCCCATACATCCCTCTGGAATACTAAAGAGAAAGGGAAAAATACAAAAATCCTCTGGGGAAACCCAGACGAGGATAAAACAAAGGAACTCCTTCAAATGAGTAAACAAGTGAGCCAAGGCTATAGTCGGGTCGGGGCCGACTATGTGATACCCTACACCACTACCTCTGTTCATAAGCTTTTGACTAATAAAATTCAAAATATTAAAATTGGGATAGCTTAGCGCCTTTGCTCTGAATGTCTTCATTAATACAGGTCAATTTTTTTGAAACGCATTTAAGTGCATCGACATTACAACCCAAATAAAAAATGGAAAAGTGGGATGTATGCCAACCATCAATAGGCTTCTTTCTCTGTTAGACCCCCATCAACCCCCAAAATTTCGTGAGGATCCGATCAAAATTTCGTAGTGTGATTGCACAAAAATGGAAAAAGGGATGCATTACCGACTATTTCGATATCTCTGTTGTTTGACCACCTATGACAACCTACTTCACATCGTTGTAAAGTTGATATTTTCTACTTCCCTTGCCAGGTTTTGCTTTCGATATACCTCCTACAGAAGGGAGATATTAACTTTGAAATAAAACGTTGGTCTTTTTTTTCCAAAAATTTTTTTTTTCACATTCCGACCCCTGAATAATATCCGACCATTATCAAAAATCAAAAGGGTTTTTTCCTCTGTGGGACCCCCAATAACACCCAAAATTTCGTGACGATCCAATTTAAATTGGGACCTGTAGCGTGATTTCCAAAAATGTGGAAAAATGGGATGTATTGCCGACTATTGTGATATCTCCGTTATGTGGCCACCTACGCCAACCTACTTTGCATCACTGTAAAGATGGGATTTTCTACTTTCATAATAGGACTTTGTTTTTGGAAGATCCCCAACCAAAGCTGTGATATTCGTCATTATTATTAAAATCGCAAAAATAAAAAGTTGGGTTCTGTTAGCGGCTGTTGCGATATATTCGTTGTTTGATCACCTACGAGAACCTACTTTACATCATTAGAAAGGCGATATTTTCTACTTTCATGGCCAGGTTCTGCTTTTGGTATACCCCATATTGAAGCTGAGATGTTCGCTTAGGAAAAAAACGTTGTCTTTTTCTCCAAATAAGTTTTTTGCCCATTACCACCCCTAAATATTATCCGACCATCACCAAAATAGGCTTCTTTATCTGTGTGGCCCCCATTAACCCTCAAAATTTCGTGACGATCCGATCAAAATTGCGACCTGTAGCGTGATTTCCAAAAAAGGGGAAAAATGGGATGTATTACCGACTATTGCGAAATCTTCGTTATTTGGTCACCTACGCCGACCTAGTTTACATCGTTGTAAAGATGGGATCTTCTGCTTTCATAGCCAGGCTTTGCTTTTGGAAAGTCCCCAACCAAAGCTGTGATAATCGTCATTATAATTAATATCGCAAACATGAAAAGTTGGGTTTTATTTGCGACTATTGTGATATCTTCGTTGTTTGATCACCTACGAGAACCTACTTTACATCATTAGAAAGGTGATATTTTCTACTTTTATTGTCAGGTTTTGCTTTTGGTATACCCCGTACAGAACCTGAGATATTCGCTTTGGAAAAAAACGTTGTCTTTTTATCCACATAAGTTTTTTGCCCATTCCGACCCCTAAATATTATCCGACCATCACCAAAATCAATAGGCTTCTTCCCCTCCGGGACCCCCATCAACATCCAAAATTTCGTGACGATCCGATCAAAATTGCGACCTGTAGCGTGATTACAAGGTTTAGATGGACAGACGGACAGACGGACAGACGGACGGACGGACGGACTGACGGACGGACACACATAGCCAGATCGACTCAGCTCGTCGAGACATTCATTTTGGTATATATAAGTATGGGTCTACGACCATTATTTCGATGCGTTACAAACTTTTTGGCCAAAACCAACTTATAATACCCTCCCCACATAGTGGTGTAGGGTATAAAAAGACATTAGTAGACTGACAGGCATCCTTACAGGACACCTAGGGCTACAAGCACACCTGCACAAAATCGGTTGTGCAGAAAGCAGCGAATGCAGCCTTCGCGACGCTAAGAAACCAATTTCTAGGAAATAACACTATACCAGAACTCCACCAAATTAGGGCAAGCGAGTTCAAAAACTTAAGAGATTATGTCAATGGCACAGAATTTCTTAACTGATAAATTTATTTTCTTTTAATAAATTAAGCAATAAAAAATTTATTCCCCTTAGGCTTCCGAAATTAGAGCGCACAACATGCCTATACTGGCTTAAGTGTATGCCCCATACGGGCATGTGGCAATTCTTATATTCGCCCCTCTTTTCAACCTAAGCTAACCTAACTCATGACGTTTACTGATGACCATGTATTTCGTTTTGTTGATATTAATTTTAAGACCGTATTTTTCGATGCAAGTGGTCAGTCTGTTGACGAGTTCTTGAAGTCCTGACATATTGTCAGCTATAAGAGTGGTGTCATCCGCATACCTTATGTTGTTAATGAACGTTCCGTTTACATATATCATTTATATCATTTATTGATTCTTTAAATATTCGTTCAGAGTATATATTGAAAAGTAGAGGGGACAGGACACAACCTTGTCTAACACCTCTAGAAATATTAATATTTTCAGTCAGTTCGCCATTGACGCTGTTTGGTGCCAGTAAAAACTTTTTATGCATTCAAGCTCCTTGCCTTCTACTCCAATGGACAATAAAATCTCTATCATTTTGTCATGTTGGACCGTGTCAAATGCTTTTTCATAATCAATAAAGCATATGAACACGTCCTTCTGCGAATTTCGCCATTTTTGAACTAACGCTTGTAAGGCGAATAAAGCTTCTCGGGTTCCCATCCCATCTTTAAAACCAAACTGGGTGGCCCCCTTTGCGTTTTCACATTTCCGGTAAATTCTTGAGTGAATAATCTTTAGAAATATTTTGAGTGCGTGGCTCATTAGACTAACTAATCGATAGTCATTACAAAGTTTTGGACGAGTTTTCTTAGGAATGGTTATAAAAATGGATGTGAGCCAATCTTTGGGATATTTACTAGTTTCGTAAACATAATTAAAAAGTTTCGTCAGAAGGTTAATGTTTTCACCATCAATTAACTTCAACAATTCGGAAGGAATCTCATCTGGTCCACATGCTTTTTTATCTTTTAGCGCCTTTACTGCTGTTTCATCCTCCGTTCTTGTGATAGATGTCCCAGATAATTGTTGATCTACCGGCCTTTCGTAGATGGACCGATTTTCTTCAGTAAAAAGGATTTTTATATACTTGCTCCATATGTTTTTCTTGTCTATAGTATCCAAAACAGGTTCATTATGTTCATTGTATAGTACTTTAGGTATTCCTCTGTTGTATATTCCAGCAGATTCTTTAATTTTTTTATGAAGATTGAAGTCGTCATGGAATTGTTGCAATCTCTCTTTTTCTCTGCATTGATCATTAAGATATTCATTTTTGGCATGGCGTATATTAATCTGAATTTCTCTATTTATTTCGTAGTACAGTTCGTAATTCGTATTCTTATATTTTCGCCGTTCTTCCGTTAAGTCCAGTATTTGTTTTGTCATCCAATCTTTTCTTTGTGGCTTTTCTGTATAGGACAGATTATTGTCAGCAAAAGTTTTAATGGCACATTTTATGGATTCCCAAATATTTTCTCCATTTTCATTGTTGACTGAGGTTAGTTCGTGGCTTAAAAGTTGTTTCACATTGGCTCGAACTGTTTGATCCTGTAGTTTCTGTATATCAATCTTTTTCTTTTGTTTGGTCCGGTTAGCATATGCAGAAATTTTAATTCGTAATTTAGACATTGATAGGTTATGATCCGATGGCACGTCCGCCCCCGGGTATGTCGACGTCTTTTTTATGCTTGAGCTAAAGCGCTTGTTTATAAGAATATAATCGATCTGATTTCTAATAACATTGTCATTTCTGTCAAGTGGCGATTTCCATGTATAAAGACGTCTTGCAGGCAAGCTAAACAAGGTGTTAGTTATTATCATTTTGTATTCTTGACAGAACTGTACAAGTCTGTCACCTCTTTCGTTTCTTGATCCTAAACCGTATTGACCCGTAATTCCAGGAACCATGTGTTTTCCCACTTTCGCATTAAAATCACCTTGGATAATGGTAATTTCGTGAGATTTTGTTAATCTTAGTAAGTCATTGATTTCTTCAGAAAAGTTTTCTATTTCATCTTTGCTTTTGTCAGCAGTGGGAGCATATACTTGAATTATATTTATTTTTACTGGTTTTGTGTCGAGTTGTATAAACATAGTTCGGTCCGATTTCGGTATGTAATCTGTTACGAATCTTGCTATACTTTCCTTCATGATTATTCCTACCCCATTCCTATGGTTTCTGTTCAGATTTCCAGAATAAAAGATTTTCATGTTTTGCGAAGTGAAATCTCCACTATCAGGCCACCAAGTTTCGCACACTCTTAGTATATCTATATTCAGTTTTATCATTTCAGATATTGTGTTTGCTAATTTGCCAGATTCATATAGACTTCGTATATTCCATGTTCCGATATTTAAAGTATTTATTGTTTTACCTCCGGGGATTCTTAGCACCCTCTCGTTTCCGGAGAATGAGGGCCGTATATTTTTGTTCATATTCATAGATGCATGGTTTACAAGGGATCTTACTTCAGTGGTTTCCCGTTGCCTTCTGAAGGGTTTAAAGTTTTCCGTCTATATATTCAGCCGCTCCACACGGAGTATCTGTACTCCTTGTGGAGCGGCTGAATATATAGACTGCTGTTTGCTGCCGCCAATTTTTGGTCAGACGCTGCCATTTTCCCTTTGTTTTTTGGTTCGCCCCGCATAATTTCATATTTCATAAAATTATTTTAAAAACGAAATTATGCCCGAAATTATGTAAGTAGCAGTTAGGAGAAGTTTTAAATTGTAACAAGTAGGAAAAGCGTTAAGTTCGGTCGGGCCGAACTTTTTATACCCTCCACCACAAATTTCAGCCATTTCGGTGGATTAATATGGCCACAACCTTCAAAATACCGAAAATCGGAAGGTACCGTTCTATGGGGGCTATATGATGGCGTGGACCTATACCTACAAATTTCTGGGGGAAAGTTCTATACCCCCAACGAAGACTAAATACCAAATTTCAGCCATCTCGGTGTGATAATGAGGCCAAAACCTTCAAAATACCGAAAATCGGGAGATATCGTCCTGTGGGGGCTATATCAAAACGTGGACCTATATAAACAGTTTACAAAGTTACAACAGATTATGTTGTCAAATGGACCTAATACATTCAAAAAATATATTAAAATGACGCGGTAAAATGGAACAATTACCAATTCGGTGGTAAAATGGAACAAATATCTTAAACATTCCTTAAAACGACGACGCGTCACGCGTCATTTTGTATGGGGGCTATACGAAAGCGTGGACCTACATAGCCCGCTTTCAATACCAAAAGTCCTACGTACAAATAATAGATTTTCCCAAAATTTCATCCACCTACGTCAATCCGTTCGGACGCTAGAGTGATTTCCACAGACGGACATGGCTATATCGATGTAGAATTGCACCCTGATCAAGAATATATATAGTCTGTGGGGTCTACAATGATTATTTCGAGTAGTTACAAACGTAGTGACAAACTTAATATACCCCCATCCTATGGTGGAGGGTATAAAAATATTTGTTAAGAAAATCGCGCTATTTTTTCAAAAATATTTTCGTTCTTCAGAAAGTATTTGAATATTTGTACAAACAGTTTTTATCTTCTAAAATTGTGAATATATAAAACGCGCGATTATTTTTCAAAAATATTTTTGATTTTTTATCTCCTTAAATTGTGTGGGTGCCACCGTGGTGCAATGGTATGTACACCCGCCTTGCACACATAAGGTCTTGGGTTCGATTCCCCGGCCAGGCAACATCAAAACACTTTTCAACGGTGGCAAAATACCCCTCAGTCATGTTGGCGACATTTCCTGAGTATTTCAGCCATGTAAAACTTCTCTACAAAAGTGGTGTCTTAGACACGCCGTTCGGACTCGGCGATAAACTGTAGGTCCCATATCATTGAGCTAATGTGAATCGGGGTGCACTTATTGATATGAAAGAAGTCTCCCCTGTCCCGTATAGGGTGTTTGTTGAACAATTATATAAATTAAGAAAATATTTTTGAACACTTTTACAAAAACTTTTTTCTTAAATTGTGAAAATATTTTTGTAAAAAATCGCGCGATTTTTTTTTAATATTTTTGCCTGTGGCGCTTTTCGTTTTTCAGAACGTATTTTAATTTTTACAAAAACGTTTTATCTTCTTAAAATGTGAAAATATTTTCATAAAAAATCGCGCGATATTCTCAAAAATATTTTCGACTGCGGCGCTTTTAGTTTTTCAGAAAGTATTTGAACACTTTTTTTATAAAAATCTTTTTATCTTCTAAAATTGTGAAAATATTTTTGTAAAAAATAGCGCGATTTTTTCAAAAATATTTTCGACTGCGGCGCTTTTCGTTTTTCAGAAAGTATTGCGAATTTTTTTCCTGTAGGCAACATTTTTCGTTTAAAATAGGTTTGAAGGCAAATTTTGAATATAGTTCGATTTGAGATTGCTACCACTTATTTTGTACTTAATTTTCTTAAAAATTTTAAATCAATTATAAATTATATTATGAAATAAAAAATGCATATGAACTTAAATTTAATTTTTATTTTTTTTCTTATACATTTGAAATAAAAATTGTGTTTAAATAAAAATCACTTAAATTTTAAAAACGGACACAACTCCCATTGTGATTTATGTCCGCTAAGGGTGGTTGAACATAGCTCCCAAAAAATTTGGTGTTATGTCCGCAAACCAAGGCGAAAATCGTTTTGGGAGTTATGTCCGTTGGGAGTTATGTCACGGCACCAGGAAATACGATGGATTGGGAAAAGCGTCACAACACCACCTAAAGGTGGCGCACTGTATTATAGCTGGCACGACCCAAAGCATGAGTTTGGCTGCCGATTTATAGTTAGTCGGAAGTTAAAAAATCTGGTCTCCAGCTTCACTCCAGTGAATGAAAGACTTGCAAAGCAAATTCTTTAATATTAGATTTATCTGCGCTCTTGCTCCAACCGAAGGCAAAGACGATCAGACCAGAGATATGTTTTATGAGCGCTTAGAAGAAACATACGACCGTTGTCCTGCCCATGACATTAAAATTATTCTAGGCGATTTTAATGACAAAATTGGAAAGGAGAATATCTTTGGCCCAACAGTCGGGAAATTCAGTCTCCACAGTGAAACATCTGACAACGGAATGATGCTGAAAGACTTTGCTGCGGCAAAAAACATGGTAGTTAGCAACACCAGATTCGACATTCATAAGGGCACATGGCTGTTTCCGGATCAGAAAACAAGAAATCAAATTGATCACGTTGTGATAGATGGGAGGCATTCATGGAGCGTGTTGGATGTACGTTCGTTGCGAGGAGCAAACATAGGCTTGGACCACTACCTTGTTGCAGCAAAGGTACGTTCCCGGTTAAACGTAGCTAATAAAGTACGAACAGATACAACACGCCATCACAACAGGTAGCCATAGCATATTCCACTCAACTGGCCCAATTGCTTATCAGAGCACTCCTCGTCCCGATAACATATCAGTACAATGGCAAAATATTGCCCATTCCATGCAAACAGCCGCAAAATCCATACTTGGATACCAGAGCGAAGAAGAGTACACAAACAAATATGGGTCAGAGAAGGTGTGAACTACGGATAATTTGGTCTATATGTAGATATCGTACATAAAAAGCATTGTAGAATTGTAATTTTGCTGAAACTACATTATTGTGTCAGGCAACATTATATATTTACAGAAACCACATATCTTTCTACATAGTTACCATAAATATTATTCATTCAAAAGTGGTTCCTCTGACCATAGTCAAGAATTCAAAGAACAAACTTTTAATTATTTTTTAAAGCCGGCACAAACATGGCCCGCCTATTGAGATGTAGAACATGATGTGAAGTAGAGATCTGCTCTATTGAAATCGAATTAGGCCGCCTTTTACCATAAGCATGTGTTAGAATGACTTTGAAATGTTCATATATCTGCATACTCTAATATTGAAAGGTATGAGTGATCTACTTCCCTTGGTTACTGGTCTTTACTTCGTGCCTACATACATAATGAAAAACTTCACTACTCAGAAAAAAACATAAGACTGAGATCCTTCACAAGAAAACATTATAATTGTGCCAATTTTCCACTCAATCTGTATTATGTAACGTTACACCTATAGCAAAATTTAATACTCGAAAAAAAACGCCATTAAGCTATAATTTGTATTGACAGTTTCTGCCAACACCTGCGGGTAAATTGTGTAATTATTGCGTTGTATTTGTAATAAAATGAGCAAAATCAGGTGCGTCGTTTTTTGCCCATATCTTTTATGTCATCCTTTTTCAGTTCACTGCTAACCAATTAAATTAAAATTGTATTTTTTCAGCCGCAAATTATCATTTACTTTGAATAATGATCATTCATGACGTAAAAAGCGGTCGAAGTTAATTGCTTGCGAAATGTAAATGTGTGCTGTTGTTACAAACAGTTAAATGCCGTAAATGACAGCCATAAGTATGTTTAATATTTGTATTTACAGTTAAAATACCAAAAAAGTATACTTTTAATTAAGACGGTGATATGAAATTCATGTAAAGTTACATTAAAAGTAAGGTCAAATGAAAGTTTTTGCAGCTTTTGGCAAGTTTTTGAAATAAAATTAATACAGGCAGAAAAAATATAGAGATAATAGAAGCGAAGAAGAGTACAAAAATAAACATGGGTCAGAGAAAATGAAAAAATATGGATAATTTGGTCTGTATGTAGATATTGTAGTGAGAGTCATTATAGCTTTTTTTTGTATTATTATTATTATTAACTGTGAAAATACATTATACAATTATAATATGGCCTCAGCGCCTTTAAGGCATAGTTGAGGCAAGCTGGAAAAACATGAACTTTCACAATTTATACATAGTACATTGGTGTGTATAAAATAATTCAAATTTCTGTAGATTTTTAAATTGATTAAGAAATTACATATATAAATGTAAATTTAAAAGTCTCTTAAAAATTGGCAAAGTCGCTGCATTTTTTATATTATGTGGTAAGTCATTATACAATGAAGAACCCATGTATGTAATTCGCTGCTTCGTAGTTGCTTCGGTTCCTTATATTGACTGTCGTTGCATTTTGAGGAAAGTGTATTGTGCGATAACCAATGGCATTCAAGGATTTAAAAATAGGGCTTGATAACGGTACGAGGCATGTACAGGAAGAACGCTTTTACAAATATCAGTGTATATACTTGTGGTTGAGTAGGTTAATGGCAGATTAAAAATTGTTTTTATGGCTTTATTTTGCATACATTGTAAACTTTTTAATGCATTTGAATTTTTAGCTGCATAAATAATAGCCAAATAATTTATATGGCTTTGTATTAGTGATTGATATACACTGTGCGACACAAAAAAAATTAACCACATTCTGACACCGCAGCGTGATAGAAGACGAAAAATAAGAAGACACGTGTCTCGGCGTTTTTCCCTGTTACTTCGAATTTCGCGGTTATGGGCCCCCAAAGACCTGAAGCCTTGATGTCAAAAGGGACCATTTTATCAGGCTTATATCTTCTAAACCGCTAAGAATTTTGGTTTACTCGTGAGGGCAAAGTTGTAGCTCTCATCTTAGCGAATAATAATTGTGAAGACATAAAATCCATTCAACCTTATCTTCAAGGTCAAAATCGTTAAGGTCAAGTTTTCGTTATAATTTTTTCTCAGATTTTGGCCTACAGATATCAAACCGATCAAAATTGAATCAAACAACCAACTACAGAAATGTACCTTGGATCTCAGTAAACAACTTTCTAGAACATACGAACCCTGTAGAAATGGTTCTTAATAGTCGAAATAGCAAAACAAATGCAATTTTTATTTTCTTTTTTCGGTTTCTGCTCCATAGAAATTAAACCATTCAAAATTCAAGAAAACATTCACCCACAATAATGTAGCGAATATATCAGTATATAACTTTGTGGAACATCAGAGCCCACTACGAACTGTTCTTAAAGGTCAAAATAGCAATAAACTTTAGAAAATATTCGATTTTTATACTTTTTTCTCCGATTCTGGTCCACAGATACCGAACCGTTCGAAATTCAAGAATACAAGCAACTACAAAAATGTACCTAAGATCTCAGTTAACAACTTCCTAGAACATATGAACATTCTAGGAACGGTCCTTCATGTTTAAAATTCACTAACACTAATATTATCGTTAATGCTCTGGTCTGGAAATAACAAACTGTTCAACACTCTAGAAAATTTGAAAGGTTTGTTATTTACGGACCTGGCCAGGAAAGAATGAGTAAAACTAATGAAATTTTGAGCTTAAAGGGTACATTGCTACATGGCCTGGAATGAAAATAGGCTATGTCGTTTTTTGAAATTTCGCGTTGATCTGGAGATATAGCATCAAAACCGGACGTACCTCCAAAAAATTTAGATTTTGTATGCAAATATCTTTAGAACTATTACAGATACAATCTCCAAATTTTGTATGTGTGACGGAATTTGATGTAGAAATAAATTTAGTACATTATATTCAAATCGGTTCAGATTTGGATATAGCTCCCACATACATATATTTTCGGCCGATTTCCTTATTTTATGTACCAAACATGCAATTTATGTCCAATTTCAATGAAATTTGGAATGTGTGGCGGAATTTGTTTTAGAAATAAATGTGCCAAATTATATCGAGTTTGGTTCAGATTTGGATATAGCTCCCATCTACATATATTTTCGGCCGATTTCCTTATTTTATGCACCAAGCACGCTATATATGTCCAATTTCGCTGAAATTTAGAATGTGTGATGGATGTTGGCCTAGAAATATATGTGCCAATTTATTTTGAAATCGGTTCAAATTTGGATATAGCCCCTATATATATTTTCTGCCGATTTCATGTATTTGATGCACCAAACACGCTATATATGTCCAAATTCACCGAAATTTGGAATGTGTTACAGAACTTGGTCTAGAAATAAATGTGCCAAATTATATCGAAATCGGTTCAGATTTGGATATAGCTCCCATATATATTTTCGGCAGATTTTCTGCATTTGATGCACCAAACACGCTATATATGTCCAATTTCGCTGAAATTTGGAATATGTAACGGAATTTGGTCTAGACATAAATGTGCAGAGTTATATCGAAATCGATTCAGATTTGGATATAGCTCCAAAATATATTTTCGGCCGATTTTCCACATTTGATGCACCAAACTCGCTATATATTTGGAATGCATAACGGGATTCGGTCTAGACAAAAATGTGCTAAATTATATCGAAATCGGTTCAGATTTGGATATTGCTCCTATATATATTTTCGGCCGATTTTCTGTATTTGATACATTAAACACGCTATATGAAATTTGGGATATCTGACGGAATTCGTTCCAAAAATAAATGTGCCAAATTATATCGAGACCGGTTCAGATTTGGTCACCTATGTATGTCCAATTTCACTGAAATTTGGAAAGCGGGACGGAATTCGTTCTAGAAATAAATGGGACAAATTATATCGAAATCGGTTCAGGTTTGAATATAGCTCCCATATATATTTTCGGCTGATTTTCTTATTTTATGCACAAAACACGCTATGTATGTTCAATTTCAATGAAATTTGGAATGTGAGACGGGATGTGGTCAAGAATAATTTTGACAAATTATATCGAGATCGGTTCATATAGGAATATAGCTCCCATATATATTTGCGGTCGATTTCATGTATTTGTTACGTATGTTCAATTTCAAAGAAATTTTGAAGACTTGGCAGTCAGTAGAAGTCATCATTATTTACACAAGCACTTGTATTTGGGAAGGAATTGACCAAGGCTACAGCTATCAAGCATCATATATTTGAGAGACTTCTTAAGATTTATGTTTTATTATGATATATCTAAATCATTAGGAATACTTCTAGGCGGAAAGGCTTTCGGAGGAGTGTTACCTCCTGAAACATACAAAATACCACAGTAGCTCCATAACGACCCTGAATAGATATGTAACGCCTTCATATTATTCTTTAAAATATTAAAAACATTAATATAATTATGGCATTCCATTATATTTTATTGTAGTCGGGGCAGCAAAGCGCACCGGGTTCAGCTAGTCTAGTATATACTTCATTTTATACAATATTCCTATGTCCGGCGCAATTTTGTCTTTTACATTGTTGATTTGAGCATCCCAAGATAAATTGCTCTGCAAGAATATACCTAAATATTTCACGATATTTGCTTCAGCTACTTCATTTCCATCAATATTGATACTGAAGAAGTTATCATTATGATACGAATGTGGCCTAAAACGAATTAATTGAGTTTTGGAAACATTCATGCGTAATTTATTAATACGAACAAACTCAAGAAGAATTGACAAGTCTCGTTCCATTGCTATTTTAAGCAGTAGACTCGCTTATAGGGATCAAATATGCATATATCATCCGCAAACATAAAAATGGTGCCTTTTAACTGTAAATTGACAATATCATTTAATAAATGGAAAATAATAAAGGCTCCAAACAACTACCCTGGGGCACACCGCATTCAACACTAGCCATATCACTCTCCACTCCTGAAACCACTACATATTGCTTCCTGTTTGTTAAATAGCTTTTGAATAGTAATAGTTCATTCCCCCTCACACCATAAAACCACAATTTCTGCAACAAAACGTCATTATCTACAACGTCAAATGCTTTGGAGAAGTCCAAAAACAAGCCTGCAACTCCAATGTATCCCTGATCCAGACTATTGCATAAATACTCCACTACATTCAAAACAACTTCTTCCGACCCACATCCCCGTCTAAACCCAAACTGATGCCAGTAAATAAAATTATTTTCATCTAAGTATTTACAAAATTTCTTATGGATAATCTTTTCAAAAACTTTGTCTATTGCAGACAATAGACAAATCGGGCGATAATGTTCCACACATGCTGCATTCTTCATCTTTGGAATGGGTATTACTTTGCTAATTTGTAGACTGTCCGGGTAATTCCCTGTCTGAACAATTTTGTTAAACATTTTAACTAACATTGGTACTACATAATCCTGTACGTCAATCAATATCCGGGTACTAATATTATTATGCCCAGGGGATATGTTAGATTTTAGGCTCAATAAACACTCTCTTAATTCAAAGTCTTGTATTGTTTCAAGAATTAATCTATTGTAAGTTCGACATAAAGTGCGCAAGCTGTTACAAGAGTCCGTCTGATATATTGGCACTTACTTACTTACTTAGTTGGCCACTACAGAACATTTGTTCCATAGACCGAACTAAGAAAAGATCTCCATTCCTCTCTGTTTTTCGCTTGACTTTTTGAAATACCGCGCCTTTTCATTTCTTCATCCACTTGTATGCTCCATCGAAGCTTAGGCCTGCCGATTCTGCGTGCACCGCCATGTGGCATGTATTCATACGCCTTTTTAGCAGGTTCATCATCGCTCATTCTCATGATATGGCCTAGCCAACGCAATCGTTGCATCTCGATACGTTTAACTATATTCATGTCTTTGTATAGCTTATATAGCTCGTGGTTCATACGACGTGGATATTTACCGTCAACGCAAGTCGGCCCGTAGATCTTTCGAAAAATTTTCCTCTCAAACACACACCAAGCACTGCCTAATCTGCTTGCGCAAGTACCCATGCTTCGGAGCCATACATTAGCACGGGTAGTATCAGCGTTTTGTATAGTGTTATTTTTGTTTGACGAGATGTGGCTTTGTTTTTATATTGCTTACTTAAACCATAGTAGCATCTGTTGGCCAATACAATTCTTCTTCTTATTTCACAACTGATGTTGTTTGTTGTGTTTATGGCAGTGCCGAGGTAGACGAAGTCTTTAACTACCTCAAAATTGTAGGTACCAACTTCCACAGTTGGTCCGAGCTCTGTGGACGCTTTGCGCGTCGACACCATCAATTTGGCCTTTTCGCCGTTTACCGCCAGACCCACTTTCGCAGATTCTGCTTCGACCTTCCTAAAGGTATCAGTTACTTCCTTTACTGATCGTCCCATGATGTCTATGTCATCAGCATAAGCAAGTAACATGTGGCTATTGGTGTAAATTGTGCCATTTCTTTTGACATTTGCATCTCGTATTACCTTTTCCAGCAAAATGTTGAATAGGTCACACGAAAGGCTGTCTCCTTGTCTGAAACCTCTTTTGGTACAAAATTCTTCGGATAGGTTCTTTCCAATTTTAACTGAGGACCTAGTATCAGTTAAAGTCATCTTACAAAGCCGGATGAGCTTTGCGGGGATACCAAATATATTGGCACACAACTTCTAATTTCTCTTACAGAATTCTCAAAGAATGAATTTAATAATTGAGCCTTTTCTTAAGAACTAACCTCACTGTCACTTCCAAAAGAAGTCACAGTAATATTTGGCTTCGTTTTACGTCCAAGTGCCGAGTTTATAAAATTCCATGTTTTCTGAGTATCTCCATTCGCACTAATTAAATTCTCATGGTAGTACTCCCTTCTCGATTTCCTTGACGCTATCCGTATAACTTTGCTTATTCTTTTCAACGGGACATTATATTTTTGAGATTTGGTCTTCCTCCTTTTCATGAGCAATTTCTCTTTAAACAGTATTAAACGTTGAAGATATTTATTAATCCATGGGGCAATTTCAAACCTTAGAAGTTTCTTATAATGCATTTCTTTTGATCCGTACGAAATAGCATTTGAGAGCCTGTCTAAAAATTCTGAAGCATAATTATTGCAATTGTCTAGATCTATGTCTGATATAGGGAAATTTTCGAGATATTGCTTAACTTTAGCCATGTCGCATGATTTTTTAACCTTTTCAACAAATTTGACTTGATCATGATTAACTTTAATTTTGCAGCAAATTATATTGTGATCAGAAATATTGCATTCTATTGAGTCAACACAAATACCATTGAAAACATTACTTAAAACATGATCAATTGAAGTATTTGATACTGGTCTTGTTATTAATTGATGACAACTACTGACATCATAGTTTAAACACAAATATTTGAATTCATCGTTATTGGAACATTTAAACTGATCAATGATCGTATCTCCAAGCAGCACAACAGACTTATTATTGTTTCTGTTTAGAATATCATCAAACTCTTGCAAGAAATCCGAAAATGAACATTTTTGGGAACGATAAAACGATATTACCTTTAAAGATTTCACATCAATTTTAAAATTATCAAAAGTTATTTCAATGAAATCCAAAAAATTTGAGCTTCTACAATTCACAATTGAGTATTTCAGTCTCTCACTTACGTACAACGATGTTCCTCTATACCCATCAGACCTACAACAATGAATACTCTTAAATCGTGGAATTGTATACATTTGAGATAATTCTTTAGAAAATTTCGTTTCTTGAACAGCTATTACATCAGGAGTCTTTGTAAACTCAGATATTAATGTTTTAAACTTATCAAACTTTTCAACAGACGAGATGCTTCTAACGTTTACACTAATAATATTAAAACATTTATATTTCAAATTCAAAAGGTGTGTATTAAAATCAGATATGTTTTTGAAATAATGATTATCGAATATTAGAGAAAGGAAAAAAATTAAAATAATGCTTTGAATCAAAACATCTATTTATTGGTTGGAGAAGCATAAATTTGATCATCAGCGCTGGCTCCTTCATCATCATCATCTTCCTCAACTGGAATCAATCTCCTCGGGGCACGAGTAGCATGCATCCACCGTTTAGAAACGGTTGCATTTTGTCATCAACATCTTCCATATAACAAATGATTTGAGGTCTGGAATCATCGTTTTTCTTACACATAACTCTTCCATTTTTAACAAAAACGAATGTATAACCCACTTCTTTAAGGGTTTTAGCATAGTTGAACAATTCATTGTCTCTTTACTGAGAAAATCGTTCACAAATAAATTTTTTGTTGCTTCATTATCCCTACATTTAGGTTTAACAGCCATTAATTTGCTTTTGCTTGCCTTATCAGAGAATTTGACAACAGCAATTTTGTTTATTTCCATTTCTTTTGCCTCCAACGAAATATGCTTCCTCAATATTCTCTGGCTTAATATCAACATCAACACTTTTTGTAAAGTTGATCACACAATCAACAGCTGACACATTCTCTTCAGCATTCAAACCTCTCACACTACAGTCATTTTTCAGCAATTTTACAGATGTTTTTAGGCTGGCCACTTCTTTTTTGAGCATTACGTTCTCCTTTTCAATCTCTTTTAATTTCTTTTTATTTTCAAACACTCCTCTCCACAATTCATCATATTGTTGAGACATACATTTCATTGTTTCTTGAATGTTGTTGTTTGACTCTTGAATAGCAGATAATTGGGCCAGCTTTGCTAGTTTTGTTTTTATCTCTCTCAACTCATCCCTTATTTTTCCTTCACCTTCGCTTTCGCCAGCACAGAAATGACAAGTAAACAAAACATCTCTGTTTTTTATCAGGTGTTCAAATTGACGTTTATCCATTTTCGTGCAATGGGAGTGGAGAGCTTTGAAACAATTGTCACACTCCATAAATGCATCAACATCTTCGTTGATATCAATTTTACATTCAGCACAAGGTATTGTTTCGAACGAAGGCTTCTACGGCTTGATACTGGCATATTTCAGTATTTTCAATTACAATAGTGTTTGTTCCACAGATATACCAATTTATAGCAAAAAGCTTAGCCAAATAACTATTATATTCAATATTTCCGCACGAATGAATTCGGCACTGGTAAATTTGCGTTCACTTCACTCCAGGGTTGCCAACTTTTTTGATTGAAGGGATCTGAAAACACACAATATGGATCTGAGGTGTAAAATATACCACGACATTTACATTTAAAAGGAAAATATTGTTTCTTTCTCCACAATGTGAGGAGGGTATTATAAGTTTGTTTTGCTAAAAATTCATGTAAATTACTTACTTACTTTATCTGGCCCATTACAGAACATTTGTTCCATAGGCCGAACTAAGAAAAAAATCTCCAATTCTCTTTATTTGTTGCTTCGCACTCTGGAATACCGCGCCTTTTCATCTCTTTATTCACTTGTTTGCGCCATCTATTCCTTGGCCTGCCAATTCTGCGTGCTCCGCCAAGCGGTTCGTATTTATACGCCTTTTTAGCTGGTTCATCTTCGCCCATTCTTATGACATGGCCTAGCCAACGCAATCGCTGCATCTCGATACGTTTACCTATATTGATGTCGTTGTATAGCAGATACATCTCGTGGTTCATGCGACGTCGATATTCACCGTTAACGCAGATTGGTCTGTAGATCTTTCGAAGAATTTTTCTCTCAAACACACCAAGCACTGCCATGTCTGCTTGCGCAAGTACCCATGCTTCGGAGCCATACATCAGCATGTGTAGTATCAGTGTTTTGTAGAGAGTTATTTTTGTTTGACGAGATGTGGCTGTGTTTTTAAACTGCTTACTTAAACCAAAGTAGCATCTGTTGGCCAATACCATTCTTCTTTTTTTTCACAACTGATGTCGTTTGTTGTATTTACGGATGTGCCGAGGTAGACGAAGTCTTTTACTACCTCAAAATTATAGGAACCAACTTCCACAGTAGGTCCGAGCTCAATGGACGCATTGCGCGTCGATACCATAAACTTGGTCTTCTCACCGTTTACCGCCAGACACACTTTAGCAGATTCTCCTTCGACCTTCATAAAGGCATCGGTTACTTCTTTTACTGATCGTCCCATGATGTCTATATCATCAGCATAAGCAAGTAACATGTGGCTATTGGTGTAGATTGTGCCACTTCTTTTGACGTTTGCCTCTCGTATAACCTTTTCCAGCAGGATGTTGAAGAGATCACACGAAAGGCTGTCTCCTTGTCTGAAACCTCTTTTGGTACAAAACTCTTCGGAGAGGTTCTTTCCTATTTTAACTGAGGATCTCGTGTCAGTTAAAGTCATTTTACAAAGCCTGATGAACTTTGTGGGGATACCAATTTCAGACATGGCTGGGAATACCTTTGAACGCAGCGGGCTGTCGAAGGCTGCTTTATAATCGACAAAAAGGTGGTTGGTGTCGATCTGCTTCTCTTGGGTCTTCTCCTGCTACCTTATTGTTCTTCAGCCGATTTATTGCTGTCTTTACCTCATCTTGGCTGGGCGGTATACATTCAATACCATCTTCTGGGATTGGATCTGTGGTATTTTCGTCGACTTCGCTACTATTGGATACCAACAGTTTGGAAAAATGCTCTTTTCATATCCTTAGCATACTATCTGTATCAGTTACCAGATTACCTTGTTGGTCTCTACAGGAGGATGTACCGGTTCCAAAGCCTTCAGTTTGATGTTTCACTCTTTGGTAGAATTTTCGGACTTCATTCTGTCTCCTGTACATCTCGATTTTTTCACACTCCCGCTTTTCCATCTCTCTCTTTTTTCTGCTGAAAAGACGTTTCTCCTCTCTTCTTTTCTCCCGACACCTCTCTCGTGAGCTACGCGTTGCTACTGATTGTAAAGTAGCCATATGCCGCATTTTTCTCTTCGGTAGCAGCACCACACTCCTGGTCATACCATGAATTCTTTGTGGAGGTCTCTAGTATCCAAGTATGGATTTTGCGGCTGTTTGCATGGAGTGGGCAATGTTTTGCCATTGTCCTGATATGTTATCGGGACGAGGAGTGCTTTGATTAAGCAGTTGGGCCAGTTGAGTGGAATATACTGTGGCTATCTTTTGTGATTGCAGCTTACTGATGTCCAACTTCCGTGTTGTGTCTGGTCGCACTTTGTTTGCTACGTTTAATCTGTTACGTACCTTTGCTGCAACAAGGTAGTGGTCCGAGTCTATGTGTGCTCCTCGGAACGAACGCACATCCAACACGCTCGATGAATGTCGTCCATCTATCACAACGTGATCAATTTGATTTCTTGTTTTCTGATCTGGAGACAGCCAGGTGCCCTTATGGATGTCGAGATGTTGAAATCTGGTGCTGTTAACCACCATGTTTTTTTTTTGCCGACTGTTGGGCCAAAGAAATTTCCTTTCCAATTTTGGCATTAAAATCGCCTAGAATAATTTTAATATGATGGGCAGGACAACGGTCATATGTTTCTTCTAAGCGCTCATAAAATATATCTTTGGTCTGTTCGTCCTTGTCTTCAGTGGGAGCATGAACGCAAATAAAGCCAATGTTGAAGAATTTTGCTTTTATTCGAATTGTAGCAAGTCTTTCATTCACTGGGGTGAAGCTAGAGACCAGGTGTTTTAACCTCCGACCAACTACAAATCCGCAACCAAACTCATGCTTTATGTCATGGCAGCTATAATACAGTGCGCCACCTTTAGGTGTTGTTGTGACGCCTTTCCCATTCCATCGTATTTCCTGTATGGCAGTAATGTCGGCCTTGTACTTTTCAAGTACATCTGCCATTGCGTAAACTGCACCTTCTCTATAAAGAGTGCGAACATTCCAGGTGCAGATTCGCAGATCATTGTCCTTAAAACGTTTGCGGGGTTCGTCAACTTTTGAGGGATTTGTTTTTCTTGTCCTTTGTTTTTTCATAGTATGCTGCATTTTCTAGGTGAGGGTTACTAACCCTGCGCCCAAACCCAAGCTTTTAACGTTCTTATGGGTGAACGCGCGGCACATTTTAGCTCACTACCTTTAACGGGTGTTAAAGGCAGCTACCCCAGGTGACACCACGGGGAGGTCAGTGTCCACTTGAGATGAAAGAGGGACCAAGATAAATCCTGGACTTTGCCATGTTAAAGCCGGTCAGGACCGTTCCTTGGTATCTTTCATCCCCTACGTCATGTGGCTAAAAAAGTTAATTTGCGTGGAAGCTATGACCGCGCAAAGGAATAAAAGTAGGTAAAAACACGTTAAAGCAAACGAGTTTTTACATTGTTATTCCATTGCTGGTTAAACCGTTGAAGTTACTGATATCTGCCCAAAGTAAAAATAGAGAAATACCAAATAAAGATAACACTTCTAATGTATCGCTTCTCAAAATCTCCACTGCATCCAGCTTTTATGTTTTTTGTATGTTTGATCTAAATGCGGTGCATATTTGGGTGTTTCAAAAAGCCAATAGTAGGATTAAGGAACTCGCTTTAGGTACCTCTCACACATAATTTCGGAAAGGTTCAGTTTAAGGCCTGCTTTCGAATCGCTTTGATCTTTGTTGTAGCAAAGTGTATTGGCTACCCCATTACGACGGTACAAGTTTTATCAGGGGCGAGTCCATTGTTCCTGAGAAAATAGACCGAAAGGTGTAAAAGTGCCCTATTTTGTCTAAACTTACCGATACCTACAATGTGAAACACATTGAAATGTATGCTCACTTGCTCTCAGTAAGCGCTCACTGGCTATCTCAATCATATACACACATTTATAAATGGTGGTGGTTTATTGAAAGGCATAGAAAAAAGCAAAATCGACAACAGACACATAGGTACATAAAAAATTCTAAAGAAATACATAACAGACTTTACTAAAAAAAAACTAAATGAAATAATTTATAAAAAGTCGCACTTTTAAAAAGCAAAAAAAAATAATATAGAAACATCGCTGATAACTTCTCCTTAGTTGCGAAATAAAACACATTTTCCTTAAAGTTGAAATCATCAGCGGGAAATCGGCATCGAAAATGATTATATAATGTAAAAAATAGGTACATCCATATTTCAAATATACATGTGAATGTATATGAAAAATTTATTGATGTAATTACTAATATTAAATACGATTTCTTCCTTATCCAATAAAATATTTCCATTCACCTTTTTGATTCAATTACAAATTTTGCAATTACAAAATGTATTGGGGATTTCATTTACTAAAATGCACAATTTTTTAAACACTGAACTGATTTATTCATTCACTTTACCGTCTTTACTCAACGATTGTATTTAGAACACTAAAGAAAAAAGAACAACATATTTAATACCATGTTTTCCTTTCCTCTTCGCTTGCTACGTTGGTTAACAACAACAAAGCATGAAACACACATGTTTTAACACATAAACACCACCAAAAACCAAACTTTTTTACCCTCCTGCCTTCGCTTTTGCGTCTTCTATCAAACCATACACACAGCTCTTTATTATAAAACAGCATTCCGCAGTCGCGAGAACCCTGTTGTTACTCTCTTTGACAAAAATCCTCTATCCACCCATAAAAAATATGTTCTAACATAAAAAATATATTGTACCCAAACAAATAAAATTGAGATATGTTACAAAATGTTGCAAACATATATTTGTTTGAACACAAACAAATTATTTTTGAATCAAAACACTTCCACTTTCTTCAAAAAATTAAAAATTTGTATTAAGAAAGAAAAAATACCAAGCCTATTTAGAAATAGTTTTTGGCGACTTTATCCGATTCGATCAATGAAGTACATCAGTATTTCGCAGTATAACATTACTTCTAATCAAAGGTAGCGTAAAACCTTCAAAATCCCGTACAGCATCGTATATTGCATCAATTTAAAAAAAAACTTGGAATTCCGGTATCATGATTCAAATTTATAGGGTTTTCACGATTTTGCTTGGAAACCGCAATTTCTATTGAAATTGAATTAGAACAAATGTTGTACCTGTGAAAATTCTCTACAAGAGTGACCTTTATGCCTTTTTCCTAGGTTTTACCATTTTTGATATAAAAGTTGAAATTGGGACAATGGAATTACTGTATCGCTTCCTTACAAAACAATGTCATGCACGGTGCGCTTTAACTACCTTTAAGTGGAAGGTTTTTGCAGATTCTGAATTTACAATGTTCATAAATGAGAAAAATCAAAAAAATTGTCGAAGGGATTCTGAAAAAAATCGCGGTCAAAGGTCACATTTTTAGGGTTTTTTTATGTTTTCAGTAATTTGCTTGGAGTAGCAAAAAAATGTATCGTAATGTAATGCCTCAAATATTGATCTCTTTTATTGATCGAATCGGATAAAGTCACCCAAAGTTATTTCTAAATACGTTTGATATTTTTATACCCTCCACCATAGTATGGAGGGTATATTAAGTTTGTCATTCCGTTTGTAACACATCGAACTAATCATTTGCGACCCTATAAAGTATATATATTCTTGATCAGGATAAAATTCTAAGACGATCTAGCCATGTCCGTCTGTCCGTCTGTTGTAATCACTCATATAACGGTACCTCCGGATTTGAGGTATTTTGACGTTCTTCGCCACATTTGCAGACCGAATTAGCTATAATTTGGCACTTAGGGTTCCTAGTGATCAACAAACTTATATCCCAAAGGATATGGGCATAGGTCCATGTTTTGGTATAGTCCCCATATAACGGTACCTCCCGATTTTCGGCATTTTGAGAATTTTAGCCACAATTTTTAACCGAACTATCTGCAATTTGACATTTGAGGTTCTCAGTGGTCAGTAAACATCTCCACGAAACATCGTCAACATAGGTCCATGTTTTGGTATAGCCCCCATATATCGGTACCTCCCGATTTTCGGTATTTTGAGAATTTTAGCTACAAATTTTAACCGAACTAGCTGTAATTTGCCATTTGAGGTTCTCAGTGGTCATGAAATATCTCCACCAAGCATCGTCAACATAGGCCCATGTTTTGGTATAGCACCCATATAACGGTACCTCCCGAATTTCGGTATTTTGAGCATTTTAGTTACAATTTTTAACCGAACTAGCTGTAATTTGCCATTTGAGGTTCTCAGTGGTCATAAAACATCCCCATTAAACATCGTCAACATAGGTCCATGTTTTGGTATAGCCCCCATATAACGGTACCTCCCAATTTTCGGTATTTTGAGAATTTTAGCTACAGTTTTTAACCGAAATAGCTGTAATTTGACATTTGAAGTTCTCAGTGGTCATAAAACATCTCCAATGAAACATCGTCAACATAGGTCCATGTTTTGGTATAGCCCCCATATAGCGGAATCTCCCGATTTTCGGTATTTTGAGAATTTTAGCTGCAATTTTTAACCGAACTAGCTGTAATGATCGGTATTTTGAGAATTTAACTACAATTTTGTCTATTCAAAAACAATCGTCAATAAAGGTCCATGTTTTCGTATATCCCCCCATATAACTGTACCACCCGATTTTCGGGAATTTTCAGTGGTCACGAAATTTCTTCACTAAAATTCGTCAACATGGGTCCATTTTTGAGGGTCTACATTGTTTTAATGAAACTACCCTCAATTTGACTCTTGAAGCTCCCTGCAGCTATAAAACTTTTCCGCCAAAAAATGTAAAGATAGGTTGACTCTTTGATATAGCCCCGTATGTGGTACCTTTCACCTCGCAGAACACATTTTTTTAGATTAGATTAGATAACACTGTGCAACAAAATGGAGGTGAAAGTCTGGGCCACGGAAAATTCCTCTTGGGGAAGAAAGGCCTTGGTGAGTATATTATGAACCCCGAAGGACAGATCCGCCGTGAGTCGAACTTCCGCGTTATGGCGTGATGAAATTTTTGTTAGAGACCCTGTGGGCCATCAGGAATTAGCGTTATATCTTTGTTCACTATTGCTTAAGTGCTCTACAAAAACAACAAAAAAAGATATAATGCTAATTCATGATGGCTTACAGGGTCTCTTGCAAAAACTTTATCACGCCATAACGTGGAAGTTCGACTCACGGCGCATCTGTCCTTCGGGGTTTTTAATATACACACACCAAGGGCTTTCATCTCCAAAAGGAATTATCTCTGCCCCAACATTTGTGTTCACAGTGTAATTTAAGCAATAGTGGGAGGCAGTAGGAGTCTAACCATTGTCGAAAAGTTGTTCCACCTAAAATTGTAAAAGGACCCTAATTATTCCATTATGGTGGAGGGTATAAAAAGTTCGGCCCGGCCGAACTTAACGACTTTTTACTTGTTTTAGATTAGATTAGATAACACTGTGCAACAAAATGGAGGTGAAAGTCTGGGGCACGGAAAATTCCTCTTGGGGAAGAAAGGCCTTGGTGAGTATATTATGAACCCCGAAGGACAGATCCGCCGTGAGTCGAACTTCCGCGTTATGGCGTGATGAAATTTTTGTTAGAGACCCTGTGGGCCATCAGGAATTAGCGTTATATCTTTGTTCACTATTGCTTAAGTGCTCTACAAAAACAACAAACAAAGATATAATGCTGATTCATGATGGCTTACAGGGTCTCTTGCAAAAACTTCATCACGCCATAACGCTGAAGTTCGACTCACGCCGCATCTGTCCTTCGGGGTTTTTAATATACACACACCAAGGGCTTTCATCTCCAAAAGGAGTTATCTCTGCCCCAACATTTGTGTTCACAGTGTAATTTAAGCAATACTGGGAGGCAGTATTAGTCTATACATTGTCGAAAAGTTGTTCCACCTAAAATTGTAAAAGGACCCTAATTATTTTATTTTAATTAAGACTATTTTATGGTGGAGGGTATAAAAAGTTCGGCCCGGCCGAACTTAACGACTTTTTACTTGTTCTTTCTTAATAAAAATCTTTAATTTTTTGAAGAAATATGTAAGTATATGCAGCCGAAATGGTCCATCTGTCCATTTCAAAATAATAAATCATACATACATATATTCCCACAACACAAATTCCGCGAAAACTAGTGCCCAGGGGAAGTGGAAGTAGGTTATCACATGGTCGGCCCAGTCCGACTATAGCCCTCTTTTACTTATTATTTTTCTTCATACTTAACTAAACTTAACTAAACTTTTCTAAAAAGGAAATTAAGTTGTCCGGGCACTCAAATTTACCAATGAAAAGAACAAAAAATTCTTGTTTTCCATAGTTTATCAGGGTTATCATGAATATTTCCCGCGGTATTTTCCGCTTGGAAAATAATTTTGAAAAGTGAAATTCTTTTAAAATAGATATTTTAAAATGCTAAAAACTACTAGAATCAATTAATTATTCAATATTCTCACCAAATCGACATAATTATTCTCTTTTTATACCCTACACCACTATGTGGAAAGGGTATTATAAGTTTGTTTTGGTAAAAATTCATGTAACACCGCGAAATATTCGTCGGAGACCCCCAATGTGGTATACCAATCTTCATATCTCGGCGAGATAAAGCGATTTTGAGATGTGTGTCCGTCCGTCCGTGAGTCCGTCTGTCCATTATAAATTGTAATCAAACTCCAGGACGCAATTATGGACCGATCGTCGCGAAACTTGGTATGGAGGTCGGTTTCACATCAGAATAGATCGCTATTTTTATTGGTGATGATCGTGAAATATTTAGCGGGTGAAATGGACCAAAAACATATTTTTTTTCGATTTTGTAGCTGCTCTGTAGGTCGCAGTAATAGTCCGATCGCCTAGAAAATTTAAATAAAGTAAGAGTATATGACAAAGAAAAAGCTTGCAATTAGAGATGGCGATCAGATAATATTTAGAGGGTTAAATGGACCACAACTTTTGTGTGAAAATTTTTAATATACAGCTTATATCTTTTTTCCCGGAAGAGACATTCCTTGGAAGAGGAACGCTTGACCTTTCCATTGATGCCAATTACGTTGATTTACGTGCTCAGATAAGAGAGTTACAGCCTAATATATCCAGTTTTTTGCTTGAAGTATAATCAAAAACACACTAGAGGTCGCAATTATAGCTAAATAGTCACGAAATTTTGCACGATGTTAGGGTTTAGGTCGAAGAAGATGCCTACAATTTTGGATGATGATCCGATATTATTTAGCGGGTGGACTGGATCATTACTTTTGTATAAAAAATATACAAATTTTATTTTTGGTCCATATTTTACTTCCTGGAGGGCTCATACCGGCAAAGTAGCTTTCATATGGGAAAACGAATACTGATATTTCCCCTGATGCAAATTGCAATAACGTGTCTGCTAGATAACTGGCCTACTGTCTAATATATAATGGATTTGTGTAGAGAACCACAATTTCCTCTCATACTACAAATTGTCTCAATGATGACAGAGAAATTTTCAGTTCAGTTGTCCAATTGAATTTTTATACAAATATTGCAGCATGGGATCGCTTCGCCCCCTATTTTATACCCTTAGCCTTTAGGTTAATATAAAATATTCAAAATACGACCAAAGATGTGCCCATCGAAAAAATGGTTTTAGACCCCAAGTATGTTTGGACGAAATTTGTTTCAAACAATTTGGTGTCGATTTAGCCCTGTCCGTTCATCTGTCTGTCTTACTGTCTAGCTGACGATAACTCCCGAACGCATCTACCAATTCAAACCAAATTTTGGCCTCGTATTTTTTGCCCAAACATAGTTTAATTTCCTTTGGGCACCTCCCCCACAAAAGTTAAAAATTTTCTGAAAAATTGTGTGAACGATAACTGTCGAAGTGCGAAATCGATTTGGTCCAAACTTTCCATATATTATTCCTTCCAGGTATAGATCGGGTAAGACTATATCGGTCCACACCTTCGAGTACCTCCCACACAAAATTTGGAAAAGTGAAATTTAAGAGTCCTATCGAAGATTGTCCTTGCGGCCCCCTTTACGATGGTACAATTGCAATGGCAAGTCCATACCTCCAGAGATTATGTCCGAAAAGGTCCATGAAACCCTGAAAACAAGCAAGAAACCTAACTAAAATGGCAAATCCGCAACATAACTCTCAAGGGGATTTTCTGCTTGGTCCAAACTTTGCACATCCTATTATTTCATTTAGTAATGTATCAGGTTGGAATATGGTTTATATCGGTCCCGTCCTTCGAGTACCTCCTACACAAATTTTGGGAAAAGTGCAGTTTGAGGATCAGTCTTGGATCTATTTGAATTGTTTGAAGAAGGTTATTTTCACGGTACCTATTGCAACGCACATAGGTTTCAATCAGGAAATTTTTGGCCAAAACATTATTTTTGAAGTTTCGAAATTTCAATTTTTTTTGCACAGAATAATAAAAAACACATCAAGTCATCTGAAAATAATTAGTTTTTGTAAATAACGTTAGTATTCGTTGATTGGCGCAGTACCAAAGTTGACACTTTTTTATGTAAAAATAAAACAGACTTTGTGCTGTAAAATATACAATTTTTGTTGTATTGCGTCGCTGGATAAATATACAGAAGTGAGACTAGAGTTATTATGAATCGGGATACTGTTAATGAGTACTTTCATAATATTTACAAAAGGAACGATGAAACTTGTAAAATTAGTGTAATAAAATCAATGTTTTTATATATTTTAAAAATTATTGTTTACAAATATTTTTTAAATATACTTAACCTATTAAAAAAAAGTCCAAATATGTCCGCCTCCAAATCAAATTTGAAAGCAGGGGGTCTGTACTAATAAATTCAGAAGTCAAATCGTGCTCAACTTTGCCACAGTTAAAATAAAGTGGATTTTTCTATTTTAAGATGGGAGAATTTTTTGTAAATACCTGTTGTGACTGTACGTAGTATCCAATTGAAATAGAACGGTTATACGCAAATCTATCAACCGATTTTCCTTAAAATTCATATTTAAGGGTTTCAGTGTGTAGATTAAGGGGTTCAGGGTGTAGAAAACAAGTATGTATAATTTTTTTTTGAAAATAGGTCCATTTTTTGTCATAGCCCCACATAAAAGTACTGTCCGATTTTAGATATTTTGTGGATTTTAGCGACACTTTATGACCGAATCGGCTGAAATTTGGTATTTTGACCTCTTGGAAGATATGAATCCTTAGTACCAAAAATTATTAACATAGGTCAATGTTTTGGTTTAGAACCAACACAACGGGACCACCCTGTCAACAAATTTTGGCAGTTAATTTTGGTCGATAAAACGTAAGAATTGCTGTTTGTACACATTTACTATAAATAATAATTAATTTCAATACAAAATGGACGTTGAAATAGTTTTGGCCAGAAAATTTGGATTTGGGACCATTCTGCAACGGTACAATTTTTACGGAGTAAGTCCATACTTCCTGAGGTAACTTTTTCAAAGATCAGAAGCTAGCTTACTACAATTGATTTGGTATAGCCTTACATTACGATACCTACAAAATACAAAATATATAGATTTTTTTATACGGCATAATTATTGTGTTTGTTTCTTTTTTGGTCAGATGCTGAAGGTACATACATATATCACCGTTAGCCGAGCTGACTTATACTATCTTACTTGGTGTGTAATTGAATATGAATAATTTTGGGATTTATAAATTTGTTTGCATGCAAATTATTTGTATTTCTATTCATTATTAGTTATTTCTATCGGTATAAAATATGTATATAACCACAATGAACTATTTTGGAAATGCCCTGAAAATCACAAAACTGTTTGCATTACCAAGCATATGTGAGGACGGTAGATCTTTAATAAACCCACAATCAATGTTAAATTTCCAATTTTGGTATATATGTATATATGTATGTATAATTTATATAATTGTTCCACATATATCACAATAAGGACAAGGGAGGCTTATCTTATACCAATGGATTCATGTTATGTGATTGATATGTGACGTATTTTTTATCGCCGAATCCAAAAGGCGAGTCCTAAGTTGCCACTTGTAGAGAAGTTTTTCGTGGCTGAAATAATCAAAAAGTATCGGCAGCGTTACCGTTTGATTTGATGTGGCCAGGCCTGGGAATCACACCCGGACATTCAGGGTGCAAAGTGGTTGCATATAGCTAATTCCTAGAGGTTGTGGTGTAGGGTATCACATGGTTGGCCCCGTCCGACTATAGCCTTTGCTTACTTGTTAGAATTAAATATGGAAATAAAAAATGGTAAAATTGGGGAAAGGGGAAAAATCCGCACGGAAATTTTTATTCATGATAACCCTCTATATTTTCTAACGAATAAAATCCTTTTTTGCACAATGGTTTTTTGCCTCTTACAAATTTTCTTATTTGTGTTTTTTTTCAGCATCCTGTTGTTCTACTTTTTTAATTCTGTCGTCTTCAGAAAGTGTCCTCATACCTCTTAATTTGTCACCATATTTCAGAAATCTAAACGAAAACATCTATTGATTTAGCCACAACCTTTTTTCGCCTTAGTCCCGGAACAGAAATATTTTTAATTAGTTTCGTTTGCAGCTTTGATGATGGAGATATTGCAATCGGTGGTTGTTACCATGGTATTCTGTTTAAAACAAAATACTTGCTACATAATTTATTTGTAAATATATTTTTTTTGTCACCAAACTAATTAAAAAATATTTTTTAAAACAAAAAAACAAGGGAACAAATATACATTTGTTCATTAAAGTTTTAATTAATACATAGCAAAAAATAAAAAGGAAAAAAGAATAATGACATATTTTTGAGGAACAAAATTTGTTTGGAAAAGTCATCAACATCAAATAAACACTCATAACTAAACGTGAAATTATATTTTATTGTAACACGTTGTAAACGTGGGAGGGGGAGTGGAAGTCTATTAAAGGTATTTGATTAACTGCCAATAAGGAATAGAGTAGCAAATTAAATGCTTTTATTCCAAAGAATTATGTTATGTTGCATTCAATAACAAAAAAGTTAGAGACGAACTCTCAGCCACTGACCAAAAAACAAGTAAAAAGTCATTAAGTTCGACCGGGCCGAACTTTTTATACCCTCCACCATAAAATAGTCTTAATTAAAATGGAATAATTAGTGTTCTTTCACAATTTTAGGTGGAAAAAATTTCGACCATTGAAAGATACACCAATTGTCTTAATTATCAAATCTAATCTAAAGAAATGTGTTCAGCCAGGTGAAAGGTACCACCTACGGGACTATATCAAAGTGTCAACCTATCTTTATAATTTTTGGAGGAAAAGTTTTGTAACTGCAGAGAACCTCAAAAGTCGAATTAAATTGAGGGTAGTTCCATCAAAAACAAGTAAAAAAGCATTAAGTTCGGCCGGGCCGAACTTTTCATACCCTCCACCATAAAATATTCTGAACTAAAATGGAATAATTACTTTTCATTCCTGTCCCCAACTTTAAGTGGGTACGTTAAAATGTCAGATAATGTTTATGTACATTTATGCTTCATTCGGGAGGCCCTTTTTTATGGTGCCTATATCTAACTATGTATGTTGACAATTTTTGGTGGGCTAGAAATTGGGAGGTACTGTTATATAGAAGTTATAATAAAACATGGACCTATGTTGACAGTTTTTGATGGGAGCCTTTAATGTCAAATAACTCCTAATTCGGTTAAAAAATTTAGCTAGAATCTTCAAAATATCGAAAATCGGTACATAACGTGGGAACTTCAAATGTCATTAACAGCTAGTTCGGAGGTATCTGGGCTATACGAAAATATGAACTTAAATGAACCGTTATATGGGGGCTATGCCAAAACGTGGACCTATGTCCACAAGTTTTGTCATATAAGTTTATTGACATTTAAGAACTTTAAATGTCAAATTATAGCTACATCGGTCTGAAAATGTAGCTACAAACGTCAAAACACCGCAAATCGGGGGCACCGTTATACGGGGGCTATACCAAAACGGGGACCTATGTCCACAACTTTTGTTATATAAGTTTATTGACACTTAAGAACCCTAAGTGTCAAAATATAGCTAAATCGGTCTGAAAATGTAGCTAAAAACGTCAAAATACCGCAAATCGGAGGGTACCGTAAAATGGGGGCTATACCAAAACGTGAACCTATGTCCACAACTTTTGTTATATAAGTTTATTGACACTTAAGAACCCTAAATGTCAAATTATAACTATATCGGTCTGAAAATGTAGCTAAAAACATCAAAACACCGTAAATCGGGGGGCACCGTTATATGGGGGCTATACCAAAACGGGGACCTATGTCCACAACTTTTGTTATATAAGTTTATTGACACTTAAGAACCCTAAATGTTAAATTAAAGCCACATCGGTCTGAAAATGTAGCTAAAAACGTCAAAATACCGTAAATTGGGGGGTACCGTTATATGGGGGCTATACCAAAACGTGGACCTATGTCCACAACTTTTGTTATATAAGTTTATTGATACTTAAGAACCCTAAATGTCAAGTTATAGCTAAATCGGTCTGAAAATGTAGCTAAAAACGTCAAAATACCGCAAATCGGGGGGTACCGTTATATGGGGGCTATACCAAAACGTGGACCTATGCTTTGTTATATATGTTTATTGACACTTAAGAACCCTAAATGTCAAATTATAGCCAAATCGGTCTGAAAATGTAGCTGAAAACGTCAAAATACCGTAAATCGGGGGTACCGTTATATGGGGGCTATACCAAAACGTGAACCGATATATCCCATCTTCGAACTTGATCTTCTACGGCTAAAAAAATGGTATTCCCCAATTTTCAGCGAAATCGGTCAACAAATGCGACCTGTATGTTGCGAACGGACGGACGGACGGACGGACGGACGGACGGACATGCATAAATCGACTCAGAAAGTGATTCTATGTATATCCCTAGAAGGAACTATGGGTCTATCTCGCTTCCTTTTGTATGTTAGATACAAATGCACTAACACATAATACCCCTTACCACATAGTGGTGTAGGGTATAAAAATGTAGACCCTCAAAATGCCGAAAATCGGGAGGTACCGTCATATAGGAGCTATACGAAAAGATGGACCTATGTTGACGAATTTTAATGAAGAAGTTTCGTGATCACTGAAAATTCAAATGTCAATTTATAGCTAGTTCGATTAAAAATTGTTGCTAAAATTCTCAAAATACCGAAAATCGGGAAGTATCGTTATATGGGGACTTTACCAAACCATGGATTTATGTTGGCGATGTTCGGTGGAGAAGTTTGATGACCACTGAGAACCTCAAATGTCAATTTACAGCTAGTTCGGGTGAAAATTGTAGCTAAAATTCTCAAAATACCGAAAATCGGGAGGTACTGTTATATGGGGGCTATACCAAACCATGGACCTATTTTGGCGATGTTCGGTGGAGAAGTTTGATGACCACTGAGAACCTCAAATGTCAATTTACAGCTAGATCGGGTGAAAATTGTAGCTAAAATTCTCAAAATACCGAAAATCGGGAGGTACCGTTATAAGGGGGCTATACCAAACCATGGACCTATGTTGGCGATGTCGGGTGCAAATTGTAGCTAAAATTCTCAAAATACCTCAAATCGAGAGGTACCGTTATATGGGGGCTATACCAAAACATGGACCTATACCCATATCCTTTGGAATATAAGTTTGTTGATCACTAGGAACCTTAAATGTGAAATTATAACTAACTAGCGGACCCGGCGAACTTCGTCTCGCTATTAAGGAATAAAATTTCATACAAAAACTCAATTTTCGATTTTTCCAATTTTCCGACTTTTCCAGAGAGATTTTCCAAAATTTTCTTCCGTAAAGACCTTCTCCTCGAAAATACGAATAAGTGACAACAAATTTTACAGAAATCGGCCTAGCCGTTCTCATTTTATGAATTACTATACATTTTTTACACCATTTTTATATATATAGATTCGGTTTGAAAATGTGACTAAAAACTTCAAAATACCTCAAATCGGGAGGTACCGTTATATGGGGGCTATACCAAAACGTGGAGCGATATAGCCCATCATCGAGCTTGGCCTGCCTGCAAACAAAAGACGCATCTTCCCAAAATTTCAGCGTCCTATCTCCATTGTTGTGGATGCTAGAACGATTACCACAGACGGACGGACGGACGGACATGCACAGATCGACTCCGAATTTTACGCTGATCAAGAATATATATACTTTATAGGTTCGCAAATGATTATTTCAATGCGTTACAAACGGAAGAAGAAACTTAATATACCCTCCATACTATGGTGGAGGGTATAAAAACGTATACAAAATATATAGATTTTGAATCATGAGTTTGCTTTAAAATCTTTAGGTACCGTAATATGGGGCTATACCAAATCATTGACATATCGTCGGTGTCATGCTTAAGTGTTCCATACGCCATTTTTGACTTTTTGAGATACAGGTGGTTTCTAGGGTTTTCCGGTATGCTCTTTCTGAATTTCTTGTCGGCTTTCTCCTATTTGCTCTAGTTTCCGAAATATCCACGCCTCGACGGGAAAGCATCAACTTTTTTCAGTTATGAAATTAATATTTTAAAATCTTACAAGTTTAAAACCACATTTCAAAAATCAGAATTTTAATTTTCGATTTAGAAGTATTTAATTTATTGAGGCAAAGATGGACAAATTTTTTGTCACTTTGTTCCATGTGATTTACAATATTTCACATTTGTGTCATAAGTGCGGATATGGAACAAATCGACAAAAATTCTTTTTTAAAAAAAATCTCTATAACTTTTATATTCCAATACATAATCCTATATACTATTAATAATATTTTAAGTCAAAAATATAAATATTTGTTTTAGCCAGCTTCACACAGTTGTGACGCAAAACATTAAAATGCGATTATCTCAAAACAGGCAAATGGCGTATGGAACACTTAAGCATGACACCGACGATATACCAAACGTTTTTTGTAAACAAACTTCTTCATAAAGGACTCGAAACATTAAATTACGTTAAACTAAGTTTGGAAGAAAGTTTTGAACATGTTTTAGAGTTATCTTGCATAATAGCCATTTTAGTATGTGCCGGCAGGGTTTTGGAGCTTTTGGGCCATTATCTTAGGAAGTATTGACTAACTCCGGAAAAATTGTACCGTTGTAAATGAGGCCGCTAGAACAACCTACTGAAAAAGACCTAATCAAAACGGTACAAGAGGAGCTCTTAAACTTCAAATTGTGTGGTAGGTACTGGAAGGAGTGGACCGATATAGTCCATATTCCACCTGGTACATGATTGGATGAAATAATACGATTTGCAAAGTCTGCACCAATCAGATACTCCCTGCGAGAATTATCTTGCGGATTTGGCATTTTGGTGGGTGCCGTCAGGGTTTCTTGGAACTTTTAGGTCAATATCTCAGAAAGTAAGGATCTGCAAAAAAAAAAAAAAAAATTAAACCTTCGTAAAGGGAGCCGCAAGGACAACCTACTGAAAAACATTTCAAAACCATTCGGGAGGAGGTCTTAAACTCCACTTTATCCGAATTTTGTGTGTGAGGTACCCGAAGGAGTGGGCCGATATAGTTTATATTCCAACGCGATTTATATATGGAAGGAATAATACGATGTTCAAAGTTTGGACCAAATCAATTGCTCCGTTCGAGAGTTATCGAAATACCGAAAATCAGGTGGTACTGTTCTATGGGGACTATATGAAGGCGTAGATCTATACAGACAAAATTCATATGGAACGCGTTTAATACACCAAGTAAAGACCGAATACCAAATTTCAGCATTTCACTGGAATATTGAGGCCATAACCTTCAAAATACCGGAAATAGTGAGGTACCATTCTATGCGGGGTTATACTAAAGCGTGGGCCTGTACCCACAAGTTTCTGATGAAAAGATTTATACCCCCAACGAAGACTAAGTACCAAATTTTAGCCATTTCTGAGAAATATTGAGGCTATTTGAAGGGGGCTATTTGAAGGCGTGCACCTATACCGACAAATTTCAAATGGAACGTTTAATACACCAAATGAAGACCAAATACCACATTTCAGCCATTTCGCTGGAATATTGAGACCACAACATTCAAAATTCTGGAAATAGGGAGGTACCGTTCTATGGAGGCTGTACTAAGGCGAAGACCCCAACGAAGACTAAGTTCCAAATTTCAGCCATTTCGATGTGATAATGAGGCTAAAACCTTCAAAATACCGGAAATAGTGAGGTACCATTCTATAGGGACTATACTAAGTCGTGCACCTATACCGACAAATTTCATATGGAACGTTTAACACCCCAAATGAAGACCAACACCAAATTTCAGCTATTTTGCTGGAATATTGAGGCCACAACATTCAAAATACCGGAAATAGGAAGGTACCGTTCTATGGGGGCTATACTAAGGCGTGAACCTGTACCGACAAGTTTCTGATGGAAAATTTTATACCACCAGCGAAGACGAAATGCCGAATTTCAGCCACTTCTGAGGAATATTGAGGCCACAACCTACAAACACAGAAAATCGGGAGGTATGTTCTATGGGGGTTATATGAAGGCGTGAACCTATACCGAAAAATTTCTAGGGGAAAGTTTTGTACCCCCAACGTAGACTAAGTACCAAATTTTAGCCACTTCGGTGTGATAATGAGGCTAAAATCTTCAAAGTACCGAAAATCGGGTGGTACCGTTCCATGGGGGCTATATCAAAACGTGGACCGATATAGTCCATTTGCAATACCCAACATCGTAGGAGTAATATGAACTTATATACCAAATTACAAAACTCTATCTTAAAAATTGCGAGCTGTATCTTGATTTCATCAGACGGACGGACGGACGGACTGACGGAAATGGTTATATCGACTAAGATTTTAACTCTGATCAAGACTATATATAATTTATAGGGTCTCTGATGAATATTTCGATGTGTTACAAATGAAATTACAAATTTAATTATAACCTCCATATTATGGAGCAGGGTATACAAATTCGTCTATAGCAGACTAAAGTAATGGGTCTCACGCTCACAACCTGTGTAGAATCTTACTGCTGGCAAATGTGGGTTAAATTTCACTCACGGGAGACCCATTGCCTTTTTTATACCCTCAGCATTTATGCTAATGAGGGTATATACACTTTCATACGGGCAAAATGTGCCTAATCGAAATAATGATTTTAGACCCCAACTATGTTTGGACGAAATCCGTTTCAGAAAATTTGAAGTTGATTAAGCACTGTCCGTCTGTCTGGCTGGCTGGAGCGTACGATAACTCTCGAACGGATCAACAGATTCGGTTTAAAATTTGGCTATCGTATTATTTTGTCCAAGCTTAGTTAAAGTTCGAAGATGGGTTATATCGGTCCACTCTTTCCGGTACCTCCCCCACAAAAGTTCGAAAATGTTCGGAAAATTTATGTGCACGGTAACTGTCGAAGGGAGTAACCGATTTGGCCCATACTTTGCACATCGTGAAATTTCTACCAGACTTAGATGAGGTTACAATATGGACTCAATCAGTCCACTTCTTCGGGTACCTCCCACACCAAAGTTCGGAAAAATTCAGTTTAGTTACCTTCCCCACAAAAGTTTAACAATTGTGTCTATCTGTCCGTAGATGAAAGTTTTAATTCACATATGCTGAGGGTATATCTCTGTCGGCAAAGTCAAATGATATTTTTTTACTTGTTATTATTATAAAAGCTTCGTTATGATGGTGTTGGCAATAAAATTCCGAGAAACAATTTTATATAAGACACCTTTTACGATTTCAGATTATCTTCAAAACTTCAATCATGGCGCCTTTGAAGTATAAGTTCTGATATGCATCATACGCCAATGGTCTCTCTTTAAACATGTAGTCTGTATGGTGCCATGGTCAAAAAGCTATGGTGCCGCAAAAATGCATGAACAATCCAAAAGTTTCCATTTGCACGATGTGTAAATGTAAAGGCAAATTTGTTTGTATTGATACCATAGCGTATACGTGTTGACGTATATCATACGTCAACGACGAAACGTATAAACACATTTTCAAGAGGTTAGGCTTTAAGGAAGTTTCGAAGTTCGTCGCATGTTTACCCATTAGAAAATGTGCTCTAAAAATTTCATGCTTATGTCTCTTGTTGTAAATTAAATTGTTTCTATAAACCCGCAGTGGTCCTTAAATAAATCCACCTTTTTAGATCTATTGGACGCTCAAAAGTATTATTTAAAAATCCACGCTTGTAGGTTCGTTGGTATCTTCCTTGTACCTTCTGCCACAAAAAAGCTCATTTAAACAAATTCAGGATGGTCGATGCAATTGGCTAGGAAAATGTGTCTAATAACTGCTACGCAAAAACGAGAAAACTTAGGCACAATGTTTGCTCTCACACAACTGACTGACAATGTTTGGGGATATTTAATTGGAAATTTGCAATTTACGTGAATCAACATTATACTTTTGGTTACACATACCAAATGGATTTCAGAGCTACAGACAGATAAGTTATGTCCCCTAACTACGAATTAACAATGTTGATGTTTATACATAATGTTGGGGCATTCAAGTTGCATTAGTTACGTACAGTCACTCAAGTACCCGCACTTTTATTCAAACTTATACAACCACAAATGTTTTACATGGCCTCTCAAAATACACCTCTTTTCCACAAAAATCGAGAGAAACACAGAAGCTTTTGAAATTAGATGGTTGTACCGCCATTGATATCCTTGCCATTTGAATTTGGCTACATGTTTGACAAGAACCTCATTATCTCCCAATTTCTTTACATATGTATGTATGTATATTAGGGTTATGACTTTTTGAATTCTTTTTTTTTCAAAAATGATTTCCTATAGTGAGAATGAATGAACTTTTGCCCTTTAAGGTCTAAAATAACGTTATTTCCATTTTATTATAAAAGAAGTAAGATAAGGTTATACCTACTCCACTACACCTGGGCACTATTTTCCAAGGAATTTCTTTTATATGATTGCACAATAGGCCGAGGAGATTTGAAAATCTTAATGGTTTGGCTGTTATATGCCAAAATGCCTAAAAAACGTGGATAAAAAACTTAAAGTCAAAATCGGTAGGCTCGATTTTCACCGTAGACATATGCTCTAGTGGATTTTTTTGCTCACTTCAATCCCAGGAATCAAAAACGCGAAGGGCCATTAAGGTTTTTTTGCTTCCATACAAATCGCCCTGGCCTATTGCACAATCTTTTAACCGTCCCGTCATACCTGCATAACTTGATATACATGGTAACATACGAGAGATATAGAATATACATATATATATATATATATATATATATATATATATATATATACGTCGCACAGTGGTTCAGAATCGTTGTTTCCTGGTCAAAACTCTGTAACATTTGAACGCATAGAGATATTTTCATATTTGTTTTTGTTTTGTTCTACAGGTAACACTTTCAGATTTCCGACACATTAAAAGCTACCAAATTCGCTATTGCGATTGCAGAGGAATTCAAAGTTAAAAATTTGATTTTTTGTCATATTTTGCATCAAAATATGAGTGTTTTTGAGTTTTTAAATGGTTTTATTTAGCTCACCCTGTTTGTTTTATTATTTATTTATTATTTATTCTTGGGTCAAATTTAGTAATTCAAATTTCACCCTCTTCCTGTCAACCGATTAATCTGAAATTTTGTATACACTTTGGATTTTGGTGACAATACAATTATATTTATTCATTATCATTATAAATTCAAGATGGCGGCGGCTACAAAATGGCGGATAACGTAGGTTTTATCAATCCCATCAATATGGGTATCAAATGAAAGGGCTCAACAAGCAGAATACAATATGCTATAAAAAATTGAAATCCAGGATGGCGGCCGCTACAAAAAGGCGGATAACGTAGGTTTTATCAATCCCATCAATATGGGTATCAAATGAAAGGGCTCAACAAGCAGAATACAATTTACTATGCAAAATTGAAATCTAAGATGGCCGCCGCTACCAAATGGCTGATAACCATTTTTTATCAATCCCACCAATATGGGTATCAAAGTGCACTATACAGTACATCTTATACACCCGAAAGCCATACAGTTTCCAGCTAAGTACAATTACGGGACGGCTGAAAGAAGAATGTTGCCTTTAATACTATCATGGGCTTCTACTATACATAAAATGCAGGACAGCACTATGGATCACGCAGTCGTATACTTAGGTGCGAAACTGTTTGAAGAAGGTCAAGCCTACGTGGCTCTTAGTAGAGTAAGATCTTTGCAGGGACTACGTAAAGAGGAGTTGGACTGCAATAAACTAACGGGCAAGAAACCTTGCAATAATGAAGCACTAAACGAATTAAACAGAATGCGAAATAAAAACTAAAAACTAGAAAATAAAAAATAGGTAAAAAAACTTTTTAAGTTAAACGGTTTTATGTTAAACATACATTGCAATGTTTAAGATAAATGTACTAAAAACCAACAAATAATAAAATAGATACAGTCGTGGGAATTATAAACATATGCATAGACTAGACTAAAATAAAACCGTGGGGCACGTCAATTGTCTACAAATTATCGACTTAATGTGCGATAGAAAAATCGTTTAATTCGTCGTTAGGCAGTTGGCCCGCAGACGGTGAGGAAATTACTTACTATTTCTTGCTCATGGAAATTCCAATAGTTATACACTCCATGTAAATAAAAGAGATGTTTCAACTAGTTTATCGTTGGACATTCACACTGCTGCCTGGCGAGGAAGCGTTTCACTGCTCGTAGTTTGTCTTTAATCGACAAAGTACTACTCGCTCACCACTATGAAACCCTAAAACTCGCTTATAATCGAGCTTGCTAGCTTGTTTCCACATTCTAGCCCTACTTATCACACGTCCATCGTTGTCGGTTGAACTAACTGTAACATTACAAAACGAACATTTTAATCAAAGATTGTAGACAATTGACGTGCCCCACGGTTTTATTTTAGTCTAGTCTATGCATATGTTTATAATTCCCACGACTGTATCTATTTTATTATTTTTTGGTTTTCAGTACATTTATCTTAAACATTGCAATGTATGTTTAACATAAAACCGTTTAACTTAAAAAGTTTTTTTACCTATTCTTTTTCATATATTCTAACAATTTAATAAAGGCCAGACCCCAATAAACAAACCATAAAAATACCAAAAATTAATTTTTTTTTAATAAAAAAATTAAAAATGTTTTTTTCCAGAATTGAAAAAAATATTCTTTGGTTTTTCATAAAACTCTTATAACTCTTACAAAAACTCATATTTTAAAAAAGTGTCCATTTGTGTGAAAAAACTATAATTTGTATGGGATACGGTATGGAAAAAAAAACATACAAATTCGGTACAGCGCACGGTGGTCGAAAGCACTGATCTAGCGGCGCGAAATTAATAACTTGCAAACGAATTGAGATATGTCAATGAAATTTGGCACAAACTCAGTTTGTACCTGTGGGTAATAATGGGCCAAATATGAACAATATCGGCTGATGTTTTAGTATAGCCCCCATATAACGGTACCTTAAGATTTTCGGTATTTTGAGGATTGAAGCCACAATTTCGTAGGAAATTAAGTGTAATTTGGTACTTAGGCTTCCTAGTGGTCACAAAATATTTTCACCAAAAATTATGGACATAGGTGCAATTTAAGGTATTTTGCCAATTTAAGGTATTTTGAATATCGTGATCACATTTTTAAACCAACTTGGCTGTAATTTTTCATTCCGTGTTCTCAGTGCATATAAAATCTTCTTACAAAACATTTTCAACACGGATTTATGTTTCGATGTAGCTTATTTTATGGTACCCCCGATTCGTTGAATTTTTACTTGTTATCCCATATTTAATAACATATTTAGCTAAAATATGGAATTATAGTGTCTCCGGGGGTAGAACTCCTCCCTGCAAACATTTCTCAAGATAGGCCCATATTTTGATTTAGGTCCCATACAAATGCACAGCTAAATTTGTATGAATTTCATGCAAAATCCCTTATTTTAAAAGTGCAGTCATCAAAAGATTTGCAAATATTTGCAGCCCTAATGTGGTTATTCCGTATCCAGAGAGTCCAATTTCATTCCCCAAAAAATAATCGAACCTAAGTTCGGCCAAGTTTACAAGATGCACTCTATGGAACAAGCGCGTACAACCCATAAAAACACTAAAAAATTGAATTTTTTGAAAATTTATTGCTATATAACTAAGGACCTCCAGATCCCAAACTAATTTTTATAATATAAATCACACCCTCTGCTATTAATAAAAAATAAATCTTGTCAAGTTTCATTACGAATTTATATAACATTCAAACAAAAAATGAAGTTAATTTTATTGCAACAGTTTTTTAAAATCTGATGCAGCAAAAACTCTTGTATTTGATAGTGAATAACTGAGTGAATATTTACAACAACAAAAATAAAAAAACAAAATCTTTGTCTGTAAAGTGTCTGTAATCGATACAATGGAAAATATTTCGCAATTTTATAGTTCGATTTTTTGACTTTCGCGCCGCTAGATCAGTGGTTTCGACCAGTGTGCAGCGGCTGCAGAGGAATTCAAGGCCAAAGTTAAAAATTTGAGTAATTTATAAAAGCTGCTCTTACAGGCAACAATCCTACCTACCCATCAAAAAACAATGAACATAATATCTGTTTGTCCAGAAATTTGCAAAAATTACGTATTTTCTAAAATGGGGAAACATTTTTCGTCTTTGGGAGCACGCCACGTCTACAATTTCCAAAATTGTTATATAATTTTTTGCTTTCCTTAGTTTCAATATGTTTACTATCGAACACCATATAGAAATTAAAAATCGGTGACAACAAAAAATGGAGGTTTTGACCAGGAAAATCGAATTCTGAACCACTGTGCGCCGTCATTACTCGAAACGTTAGGTATTATTTTCCGTATTTTATAATGACCAATCGGGGCTTTTTCGCTACATATTATTAAAATAAGTTAGAAAGTATCAGTCAGCTGTGCCGACGGAGATATACCCTCAGACTCGGACACAAAGGAAATTGGTAAACTCAATACTTATAATGTCTCTATGTTTTTATACCCTACACCACTATGTGGAAAGGGTATTATAAGTTTGTTTTGGTAAAAATGCATGTAACACCGAGAAATATTCGTCGGAGACCCCTAAAGTGGTATACCGATCTTCATATCTCGGGGAGATAAAGCGATTTTGAGATGTGTGTCCGTGTGTCCGTCTGTCCATTATAAATTGTAAAATCAAACTCCAGGCCGCAATTTTGGACCGATCGTCACGAAATTTGGTATGGAGGTCGGGTTCAGGCCAGAATAGATCCCTATTCTTATTGGTGATGATCGAGAAATATTTAGCGGGTGGAATGGATCAAAAACATAATATTTATTCAATTTTCTAGCGGCTCTGTAGGTTGCAATAACAGTCCGATCAACGCGAAATTTTATATAAGGTAAGAGTATATGACGAAGAGGTAGCTTGCAATTTGAGATGGCGATCAGATAATATTTAGAGGGTTAAATGGACCACAACTTTTGTGTGAAAATTGTGAAAATTTTTAATATACAACTTATATCTTTATTCCTGGAAGATACATTCCGGACAAGTAAGCTACCCTTGGAAACTGAACGCTTGACCTTTCAATTGATGCCAGTTGTGTTGGTGTGCATGATCAGATAACCTACACCACTATGTGGTAAGGGTATTATAAGTTTGTTTTGGTAAAAATTCATGTAACACCGCGAAATATTCGTCGGAGACCCCCAATGTGGTATACCAATCTTCATATCTCGGCGAGATAAAGCGATTTTGAGATGTGTGTCCGTCCGTTCGTGTGTCCGTCTGTCCATTATAAATTGTAATCAAACTCCAGGCCGCAATTTTCTACCTATCGTCACGAAATTTGGTATGGAGGTCGGTTTCACATCAGAATAGATCGCTATTTTAATTGGTGATGATCGTGAAATATTTAGCGGGTGAAATGGACCAAAACATAACTTTTATCCGATGTTGTATATGCTCTGTAGGTCGCAATAATAGTCAGATCGCCTCGAAATTTTAAATAAGGTAAGAGTATATGACGAAGAGGTAGCTTGTAATTTGAGATGACGATTAGATAATATTTAGAGGGTTAAATGGACCAAGACTTTTGTGTGAAAATTGTGAAAACATTTAGTATACAGCTTATATATTTATTCCTGGAAGAGACATTCCGGGCAAGTAAGCTATACATGGAAGAGGAAAACTTGACCTTTCTATTGTTGGTGTGTTGGTGTACATGATAAGATAACAGAGTTACAGCCTAATATACCCTGTTATTTGTTTGTAGTGTAATGATAAACATGCTAGGTCGCAATTATAGTTCAGTAATGACGAAATTTTGCATGAGGTGAGAGTTTAGGCCGAAGAAGAGGCCTACAATTTTGGATGATGATCTGATGTTATTTAGCGGCGAAATGGACCATTACATTTGTATGAAAAATACAAAAAAAAAAAAAAAAATATTTTTGGTCTATATTTTTTTTTCCTGGAGGGCATATACCGGCAAATTAGACTACATATGAAAATAGAACTACTTATCTTCCCCCCGATGAAAATTGCAATAGAGTGTCTGCTAGATAACGGGCCTACTGCTTAATATATAATGGGTTATGTGTAGAGAACCACATTTTCCCATTCCCAGTTGTTGCATTGTTGCATATTACATGGTGCCCTAACGTTTTAATTGTCCAATTGGATTTTTATACCTACATTGCAGCATGATTCGCTATGCCACCTTCTTCCAAAACGATTCCCCAGCCAGGCAAAATCAAATTTTAAAACGGTTTTAATACGCGATGAGTTAATACATATATGTAGTGGTGTAGGGTATCACATAGTCGGCCCGTCCGACTATAGCCCTCTCTTACTTGTTTTTTTTTTTTAAATGTTGGGCCAATTTCCCAAGAGGAATGGACTTTAACCCCCAAAAAATTGTACAGTCGTAACAAGGACCACAAAGACAAAACAATGGAACAATCCGAGACGAGTATTTAAACGGCACTCTTTCCAAAATTTGTGTGGAAGGAACCCGAAGGAGTGGTGAGATGATGATCAGATAATATTTAGATGGTTAATTGGACCACAACATTTGTGTGAAAAATGGGAAAATTTTTAATATACAGCTTAATTATTTATTTCTTGAAGACACATACCGGGTAATTAAGCTATAAAAGGAACTCTTGACCTTTCTACTGATGTGTGTTTAGGTGGAAAAAGATGCCTACAATTGTATATGATGATATGATATTATTTAGCGGGTGAAATAGACCATTACTTTTGTATGAAAAATATAAAAATTTTATTTTTCGTCCATATTTTAATTCCTGGAGGGCAATACCGCAAAAGTAGCCTACATATGGAAAAAGAACTACTGACTTTTCCCCTGATGCAAATTGCAATCATATGTCTGCTAGATAATGGGCCTGCTGCCTAATATATAATGGGTTTTGTGTAGAGAACTACATTTTCCGCCCATGCTACAAATTGTTCCTATCATGACAGGTAAAGTCCAGCTTTTGCCTTATTGCAAATTATGTGGAGCCGTAGCATTTTAATTGTTCAATTGGCTTTTTTTATACATATACTGCACCATGGGGTCGCTTCGCCACCTTTTTTTCGAAATATTCTCCACACCACAGTGTGGAAAAGATATTATAAGTTTGTTTTCCGAAAAATTCATGTAACAACGCGAAATATTAGTAGTAGACCCCCAATCTTCTCGAAATTTTGTATGGAGGTCGGTTTCAGACCAGAATTGACCCCTATAGTGTTTGGTGATGATCACGAAATATTAATGGATGAAATGGACCAAAAACAAAATTTTTATCCGATTTTGTAGCAGCTCTCTAGGTCGCGCTTATGGTCCGATCGTCGCGAAATTTTAAGTAAGGTTAATTTTACGATAAAGAGTGCAAGTATACTCTTGCAGATAATGATCAGATAATATTTAGTGGATTAAATGGACCAAAACTTTTGTGTGAAAATTAATAAAAATTTTAGTATAACGTCTATATGTTTATTGCTGGAAGACATGTTTTACCCACGTAAATTATATTGGAAAGATGAACTCTTGACCTTTCCATTGATACAAATTATGGTGATATGCATGGTCAGATAACAGAGTTACACCGGTATTTATACAGGAATCCCACTGTTTTAATTGAGTAGTGTAATCACGGTAGATGTCGCAGTTATAGCTCAATACTGAAAAAAATTTGCACGAGGTAAGAGTTTTGGTCAAGGAGCATACCAATCACCTTGGATAATAATAGGATAGTATTTAGGGGGTGAAATTGGCCCTTTTTGTGTCAAAAATACTAAAATTTAGTTTTTGTTTCATATTTTGACTTCTGTGGGGCATATTCCGACAAAGTAGGAACGCGAAACTTGAAAACTATACCTTTTAAATAACAGAGCTACTGTCGAGAATATAAGTGAGTTCCTTTATCGTTCAGTTTTGTGTGCAAATAACCACCTTTACCTCATGCTAGAAAATGTCGCAGTCGCAAAGTTCAGTTTTTTGGATGAAATTTGTTTTAGATAATTTAGACATGGATAAATATGTCCGTTCGTCTGTCTGGCTGCTGCAACTAAATTTTGAACTTCGTAATATTTTTCCCAAATTAGTTTAAGTTGGAAGATGGGCCATATCGGCTAACACCTTCCTCCACAAAAGTTCTAAAGTTTTCTGGTCGCATTATATTATTCCTTCTAGACATATGTCGGGTTCGAATATGGAATATATGGTCCATTCCTTCAGGCACCTTCCACATAAAATTCGGAGAAATTGAAGTTTAATAACCCCTCTCGGATCGTTTTGAATTTTTAGCGGGTTGTCCTTATGGTGTCCTTTACGACGGTGCAAGTTAAGGCCATACTTACTGAGAAAATGGCCTAAAAGCATCAAGAAATCATGACAATATAAGATAACTCTCGCATGGAGTTTCTGATATGCGCAAACTTTGCACACTGTATTATTTCATACAGTCATGCATCAGGTTTGAATATTTACTATATCGGTTCCAACCTGTGGGTACCTCTCACACAAAGTTTGGAAAAAAGTGCAGTGTGAGGACTCGTCTCGGATCTAGTTGAATTTTTTTGGAGAATGTTGTTTACACTGTTCCTATTACATCGATACGATGTTTTCCGGAGTGAGGCCATACTTTTTGAAATAGCCCAAAGCTCCAAAAACCCTGCCGGCAGATGCGAAAATGTTTAATATGCAAGATAACACTCAAACTTTTTCTCCAAAAATTTCACACGAATTTTGAAGCAAACTCGTGATACAAAATCAAGATATTTTATACACGGTAAAATAATGGTGTTTTCTTTTTTGTTGGTCAGGGGCTGAGGTTATATCTTCGTCAGCACAGCTGACTTATGCATTCTTATTGTTCTTTGGTCGATTCGGTAAAAGTCACCTATGTCAATTTAAATGCTGTAGGTTCTTTCTAAATAAACATTTTAGAACAACATGTAACATGTCGCAATAATATAATATCAATATAATATAAATTCCGTGCTAAACTAATGCCCCTAAAGGCCCCGTCCAACTATAGCCCTCTCTTTCATGGTTTGATCTATATTTATTTTGAAAATTATGAAAAGTTCAGTTAACGTTCAAATAATTGTATTGGTTTGAATCAAAACAAAAGCAATTATTGTTTTAAAAGATTTTACATCAAAATTTCCAATTCAGTGTATTTTTCATTCAAAGATTGCCTTCCAAATCTTTTCCAGATTCCATACGAGGCGTTTTCTTTCGGCATTCAGATACAGATGCCAGTATAACTTCACGTTTTTTTTTTTTTGAATGAGCGCTTAGCAACACTATCTAGTAGCTGGATATGGCGCTCCGTACCTTGTATATGACAAGGTATTAGTGGGTCTGGAAATGGTGGATTTTCATCATCTACATATTCGATATATTGCTGTAAATGCTCATACGGAATTTTCCTTGTAAATGGCGGTTCAAATAACAATGATCTATCCTCTAAACCGATCATGTGAACGTAATCCATACAATCAAAATTGGTTTGTGGTTCTAAATATCAAAATATCTCAAATCGGGCGGTACCGTTATATGGGGGCTACACCAAAACGTGGACCAACCATCTTCGAACTTAACATGCCCCCACACAAAAAACCTATATTTCCAAAATTTCAGTATCCTATCCCAATTTTTGTAGAGCCTAGAGTAATTACCACAGACAGACGGAGAGGCGGACTTGCATAAAAAACCAAAAAGATAAAACACAAAAAATTGCATAGCGCCTCTATTTTTGAACCGATTTCATTACTTTTTCCCGTTTTCGGAAGCTAATTTAATATCTTTTTTTGGTGAAAATAAAAATTTATACTGCGTGGTATCTTCTAAGCAGCCTAGCGCACGAGGAAAATAATTTTCCTGTTTTTTTGGTCCGGATTTTTACACTGCAACCACTATAACTTAGCCATTTGTTACCCGATTAAAAAAAAAATAATAGGTTATTCGTAAGATATTATTCACCCATTTAAAAGGAAAAAGGATCAATAGAAATCCGCTGTGACAAAGGAAGATATGCGCGTTTAAATTTGAAAATGTAACAAAACCAAATTTACACTACTTTTACCGTTATAAAACAATAAAACGAGGTGACCAAACGAACAAAAGGTATTTTCGTTGTCAATGGACCCCAACGCGATAGAATTTTGTAACAGAACGCTTGAATATTTTTCTGGTTAACTTTTGTAGCATAGTGTCATTTATCGGCCAAAACTGCCTAAAGGAGCATTCCAATACTTTTGCGATGTAATACAGATTTCTTATTTATTGTGTTGGCTACAATTTTGGTCTGTGTGTTGGATCGCAAATCTCAAAGGTTTGGCTGTTATATGCCAAAATATCCAAAAACCGTCAAAATTGGGAAGCTCGGTTTTCACCGTAGACGTATGGTCTAGTGGACTTTTTTGCTCAGTTCAAACCCAGGAGTCAGAAACGCGAAGAACCCATTAAGTTTTTCAAATCGCCCGGCCTAATTTATACCCTTTGGGCATGAGATGAGTTGAGCCGCTCAGCTCCGATCGTGATGAAATTTTTTTTTATAGGTAGATCTCAGCTTCCTGATCACGACAATATATAATATCTTTTTGGGAAATCCATACTTCCCGAGATGCCCACCCAGCAAAATGTTCGATGCCAAAGATGCCATTCAATCATGGGTGAAAGTGATTTTAACATCTTCATCGATAAATTTTATTTGAGCGTGGACTCCAAAAGATGCTATTCGTTTTGGATCCAAAGCATGTCATTTTCACCAATGCTTTGGCATGTTATTTCCACCAATACTTTGGCATGTCATTTTCACCAACCCTTTGCAATGACATTATCATTACGACGAGATTTTTAACAACATTGGCTGCGACTTCGAGTCTCCGACAATATCAAGCCTATTGTAAATAATTAAACTTATATATTTAGAACAAAATGTATCTATATTGGATCGATGGAATGGATTCAAATGCTGATGAAAAGATCGGATCTTTCACGACTTCGTTTGAACCAATACAAAAGATGCCATGAAATCACGTCATCGCATGGAACCCCTTCCCTCAAATTTTGCTGGGCAGCTATTAAGAAAAAAATTTTAAATTAAAAAAATGTTGTTCCCGTGCCCTAGATTTGCTCCTGTCCATAGGAAAAAGTCTTAAATAACCGCCCTTAGGCCGGCTATTACAAAAATGTACAATTTAAACAAAACAATTTTAGCTGAGCGGCTCAACTCAACTTACTCCACCCTTTGTAGCCTGAAGGCTGAGGGTATAATAAGTGAGAAACAAACGCACAGTGGTCGAAACCACTGACCGAGCAGACGAGTAGAGATATGTTACTGAAATTTTGTACAAACTCAGCCTATGACTGTGGGTAATAATGGGCCAAATATGAACAATATCGGTTAATGTCTGGTATAGCCCCAATATAACGGTACATTCCGATTTTCGGTATTTTGAGGACTTGAGCCACATTTTCGTAGAAAATTAGCTGTAGTTTGGTACTTAGGGTTCCTAGTGGTCACAAAACATTTCCACAAACAAGTAAGCAAAGGCTATAGTCGGACGGGGCCGACCATGTGATACCCTACACCACAACCTCTAGGAATTAGCTATGTGCAACCACTTTGCACGCTGAATGTCCGGGTATGATTCCCAGGCCTGGCCACATCAAATTTTCAACGGTGGCATAATACTCCTTTGTAATGCTGCCGATACTTCCTGATTATGTCAGCCATGAAAAACTTCACTACAAGTGGCAACTTAGGACACGCCTTTTGGATTCGGCGATAAAAAATACGTCACATATCAATTACATAACATGAATCCATTGGTATAAGATAAGCCTCCCTTGTCCCTACTGTGATATTTCTGGATCAATTATATAAATTATACATTTCTAAACAATATGCCAAAATTGAAAATTTCACATTGATTATAGGATTATTAAAGATCTATCGTCCTCACATATGCTTGGCAATGCACGCAGTTTTGTGCTTTTCAGGGCATTTCGAAAATAGTTCATTGTGGTTATATACATATTTTATACCGATAGAAATAACTAATAATGAATAGAAATTTAAATAATTTGCATGCAAACAAATTTATAAATCCCAAAATTATTCATATTCAATTGCACACCAAGGAAGATAGTATAAGTCAGCACCGCTAACGGTGATATAAAAATCTATATATTTTGTATTTTGTAGGTATCGTAATGTAAGGCTATACCAAATAAATTGTAGTAAGCTAGCTTCTGATTTTTTTAAAAGTTTGAGAATTATTTTTGGAAATTTTGGACCATTATCTCAGGAAGTATGGACTTACTCCGGAACAATTTTACTTCAAACAATTCAAATAGATCCGAGAGTGGTCCTCAAACTACACTTTTCCCAAATTTTGTGTAGGATGTACTCGAAGGACGGGACCGATATAGTCCATATTCCAACCCGATACATTACTTAATGAAATAATAGGATGTGCAAAGTTTGGACCAATCACAAAATCCCCTTGAGAGTTATCTCGCGGATTTGCCATTTTAGTTATGTTTCTTGCTTGTTTTTCAGGGTTTCTTGGACTTTTTGGGCTTTCCATTGCAATTGTACCATCGTAAAGGGGGCCGCAAGGACAATCTGCTAAAAAATCAAAACGATTCGATAGGACTCTTAAATTTCACTTTTTTAAATTTTGTGTGGGAGGTACTCGAAGGTGTGGACCGATATAGTCATACCCAACCTATATCTGGAATGAATAATAATATATGGAAAGTTTGCATCAAATCGATTTCGCACTTCGACAGTTATCGTTCACACAATTTGTCAGAATTTTTTTTAACTTTTGTGTGGGAAGGTGCCCGAAGGCAATTAAACTAAGTTTGGGCAAAAAAAAAAATACAAAGTGCAAAATTTGGTTCGGTAAATCCGTTCGGGAGTTATCGTGCGCACCAGCCAGCTAGACAGTAAGACAGACAGATGAACGGACAGGGCTAAATCGACTCCAAATTGTTTGAAACTAATTTCGTCCAAACATACTTGGGGTCTAAAATCATTTTTTCGATGGTCACATCTTTGGTCGTATTTTGCATATTTGGTATTAACCTAAAGGCTATGGGTATAAAATAGGGGGCGAAGCGATCCCATGCTGCAATATTTGTATAAAAATTCAATTGGACAACTGAACCGAAAATTTCTCTGTCATGATTGAGACAATTTGTAGTATGAGAGGAAATTGTGGTTCCCTATACAAAACCCATTATATATTAGGCAGTAGGCCCGTTATCTAGCAGACACATTACTGCAATTTGCATCAGGGGAAATATCAGTATTTATTTTTCCATATGTAGGCTATTTGCCGGTATATGCCCTCCAGGAATTAAAATATGGACCAAAAATAAAATGTGTATATTTTTTATACAAAATAATGGTCCATTTCACCCGCTAAATAATATTGGATCATCATCCAAAATTGTAGACACCTTCTTCGACCTAAACCCTTACCTCGTGCAAAATTTCGTGACTATTGAGCTATAATTGCGACCTCTAGGGCGTTTTTGATTACACTTCCAGCAAAAAACTAGATATATTAGGCTGTAACTCTGTTATCTGAGCACGTTAATCAACGTAATTGGCATCAATGGAAAGGTCAAGCGTTCCTCTTCCAAGTATAGCTTACTTGCCCGGAATGTCTCTTCAAGGAAAAAAGATATAAGCTGCATATTAAAAATTTTCACAATTTCCACACAAAAGTTGTGGTCCATTTAACCCTCTAAATATTACCTGATCGCCATCTCTAATTGCAAGCTTTTTCTTTGTCATATACTCTTACTTTATTTAAATTTTTGAGGCGATCGGACTATTACTGCGACCTACAGAGCAGCTAAAAAATCGAATAAAAATTATGTTTTTGGTCCATTTCACCCGCTAAATATTTCACGATCATCATCAATTAAAATAGCGATCTATTCTGATGTGAAACCGACCTGCATACCAAGTTTCATGACGATCGGTCCATAATTGCGGCCTGGAGTTTGATTACAATTTATAATGGACAGACGGACACACGGACGGACGGACGGACGGACACACATCTCAAAATCGCTTTATCTCGCCGAGATATGAAGATTGGTATACCACATTGGGGGTCTCCGACGAATATTTCGCGGTGTTACATGAATTTTTACCAAAACAAACTTATAATACCCTTTCCACATAGTGGTGTAGGGTATAAAAATTATGGACATAGGTGCACGTTTTGATATAGTCCCCGTGTAACCGTACCTCCCGATTTAAGGTATTTTGAATATCATGGTCCCTCCCGATTCGTTTAATTTTTACTAGTTATCCCATATTTGTTAACATATTTAGCTATAATGTGGTATTTTAATGTCTCCGGGGGTAGAACTTCTCCTTGCAAAAATTTCTCAAGATAAGTCCATATTTTGATATAGCTCCCATACAAATACACAGCTCAACTTGTGTTAATTTCCATAGTCCCATATTTTAAAAGTGCAGTTATCCGAAAATTTCCATATATCTGTAGCCCTAATGTGGTTATTCGGTGTCAAGAGAGTCCAATTAAATTCACTAAAAATAATCGAACCCAAATTTGGCCAAGTTTACAAGATGCACTCTATGAAACAAGCGCGTTGGTATTTAGTCTTCACTTGGGGTATTAAAAATTGCATATAAAATTTGTCGCCCCAATATAGCCCCCATAGGACGGTATCATCAGATTTTCGGTATTTTGAAGAAAGTGGCTTCAATATTGCTCCGAAATGACTGAAATTTGCCATTTTGTCTTCGTGAGGGGTACATAACTTTCCCCCTGAAATTTGTCCGGTATTCTTACTTGTTTTAAATCTGATGCAGCAAAATTTCTTGTATTTGATATTGAATAACTGAGTGAATATTTACAACAACAACAAAATAATTTAAAAAAAATTAAGTTTCAGTGTTTTATATAGAAATGCACTTAAAACAAGTAAAAAAGGTATCAGTCAGCTTTGCTGACAGAGATATACCCTCAGCATGTGTATATTGAAACAATTTTTCCCAAAAAACGTATGTATTTACGGGGTTTTAAAAATTTTGGATGTATGAACCGACAAAAATATTTATCAGGATTAAAGGAGATACTTAAAGGAATGGATCGACATTGACCATTATTTAAGTGGATCTCCAGCCACTACATATGGTGCCATAGGGGGTTTTTACACCCTTCGGGCTGTTTGCTCAAGAAGTATTGTACCATCGTAAACAAATTGTACCATCGTAATTGAGGCAGCGAATGCAAGTTGCTTCAATAAAATTAAAATGATTCGATTGTAGGTCTGAAAGTGAACTTATCCGAAATTTTGTGTGGGAGGTTCCAGATGGAGTGGACAAATTTAGTCCACATTTAAACCTGATCTATATCTGGTAGATATATTAGGATGTGTAAAGTATGGACCAATTTAGCCACTCCCTTCAAGAGCTACCGTACGAACAATTTTTCCGAACATTTTTGAACTTTTGTGGGGGAGGTACCTGAAGGAGTGGACCAACATGGCTTATCTTCAAACTTAAACTGTGTTTGGACAAAATATTACGAAGGCCAAATTTTGGACCGAATCGGCAGATCCGTTCGAGAGTTATCTTGCGCTCCAACCACCTCACACGGTGTCATAGGGGTTTTTTTTGCAACTTTAAGGCTACTTTCTCAGGAAGTATGGACTTGCCCCTGATGAAACTTGTACCGTCGTATGGAGGGCAGTGAATACAAGTTGCTAAAACAAAAATTAAAGCAATTGAGAGATGGCCCTAAACTGAACTTTTCCGAAATTTTGTGTGGGAGGTACCCGAAGGAGTAGACCGATTGAGTCCATATTGGAAACTCATCTAAGTCTGGTAGACATTTCACGATTTGCAAAGTATGGACGCAATCGGTTACTCCCATCAAGAGTTATCGTACGTACAAATTTTCCGAACATTTTCGAACTTTTGTGGGGGAGGTACCGGAAGGAGTGGACCGATATAACCCATCTTCGAACCTAAACTAAGTTTGGACAAAATATTACGAAAGCCATATTTTGGATCGAATCGACTGATCCGTTCGAGAGTTATCGTGCGGTCCAGCCAGCCAGCCAGACAGACAGACGGACGGACATTGCTCAATCGACTCCAAATTGTCTGAAATACATTTCGTCCAAACATACTTGGGGTCTAAAACCATTATTTCGATGAGGCACATTTTGCCCGTATGAAAGTGTATATATGAAGAAAAGACAAAATTTTTTAGTTTTCCATAAAAAAAAAATTTAAAATTTTTTCTTAAGCTACATGAAAGATTTTTTGTACATAGATTGGGAAAAAAATCCCATTCTTAAATCTGTTCGAGATACTAATTTTGGTTGTTGCGCGCAAAAGTTATGGCGGTTTCAATTCTGATAAAAAGAAAAAAATCTTTAAAAGGCTCTAATCATTATATTGAGAAACTCTCTTAATTAGGGGCTCCCTACGTAATATATGATTACTGAGGCCCCATAACATTAGTAAAAAAGTTTTAAGTTTTCTCGGAAATTGAGAAAGAGTTAAACAAATTTGCTGGCTTGCCAATTGTTTTAATAAAATTTAAGCTGTTTATGCATCGGAAAAATATTTTAAAAATATGTACCTAATCTAAACATCGCGAAGATTCAAATGAAACCAAAAATATACAAATCTGTTTAGCGGTTTGCATATTACAGCAAAAACAAAAAAAAATATATTGAGAGAATTTATAAAATTTTTGTAAGAGAAAATATTTTTTCAAATTTATTTTGTGAGTTAGTTGAAGAAAATGTAGTAAAATTAGGTCGAAGTTATTCTCCTATTTCAGTTAAATTTCACGCAAAAAATCACATTTTTTATTCTAATCACTTCTCGTGTACACGCTAACATCTAGCGGAAGATATGGGCAACGTTATAATAAATTTTGGTTTCCTTTGAATGGGGTATAATCTTCAAATAAAACTGTATCGGGTAATGTTCATTTTGAAATGCGTGTAAATCGCGAAATCCTCAAAATCACTTGATGCGCATGCGGTTTATCAATACGGCGAATTCTTCTCTTCTAATCTGTACACATTTGCCAGGATTTACTTTGGCGGTTAAGATGTAGCATCGCCTACAGCGTAGTGTGCAAAAAACTGTATAATGCTTATAATTTGCACAAAGTGCATACACTTTTTATGCGCATCCGATTTCACTATCAACCGTGAAAAAATACATCGATCTAAACATATTTCAATAAAATCCATCAAGAACAGTGGATGTAGCATCACACAGAATTTTTTGGATAAATCGGATACAGCTCCCATGCCACTAAATTTTTCAAACCGCTGTTTTCGCACTAACGCGAGTGATGATTCACTTTCTTCATTGAAATGGAAACGATCCACATAAAACGCGAATTAGTCAGCGATATTTTGAAAAACATTTTTCGCAAATTTTTAAATTTTTGCAGTTGCTGTTTTCGCCGTTCTAGTAGATGGATTTTTACGATCTGTGATTCATATGATCCGGATCGTCGAAAAACTAAAATATCGCGGGGTACCAGCACACTCAAAACGATATTGTAAATACTGTACCCAAAAAATATGTTTTTTAGAAAAAATATCGCACTAAATTTTGGCCTTTGGCAGTAGATTACTCTGCTGCTGTGTGGGCTACATACTCAATATACATATCAGATTATGCGAAATCGCGAGTTCTTTAATCCTATAATTGGTTTTTCGAAATATCCCAATGCGCGTCCCAGTTACATAAAAAATACAAAAAACACCTGAAATCCGGCTTCAAAATGTCAGCATCCATAAAAGGTGGATGCAGTGGAAATTTTGGAAAGTGATACATTAGAAGTGTAATCTTCATTTTGTATTCTCCTACTTTTACTTTGGACAGATGTCCGTAATTTGAATGGTTTAATCAGAAATCGAATAGCAATGTAAAAAACCTGTTTAGCTTCAACGTGTTTTTACCTATGTTTTTTCCTTTACGCGGTCGTAACTACCACGTAAATTAATTTTTTTTGCTAAATTTTTGAGCTTTGTACAAAAACATCTAAATTAATCCAGCAATAGTCATAGTTACTGGTAAACTACAATAGTTCGCGTATTATAATAGTGCAAACCTTGGCTTCATGGAAACTAAAAAATTTTGACTTTTCCTCATATACCCTCGTTAGCATAAATGCTGAGGGTATAACTAGAGAATCATTTGTCGCTTAGCCTCAATAAATATATTCTTTCTCATGATCGAATCTCTCAAATAAAACGCTTGCCGTTTAATTTTGCCAGCATTTATAATTTAAATGCAAGCGTTTTATTTGAGAGATTCCATCATGAGAAATAATATATTTATTAAGGCTAAGCGACAAATTATTTTCTAGTTTTAAGTGCATTTCTAAATAAAACACTGAAATCTAATTTTATTAAATAATTGTTTATTTTTAACTTTTTAGTAAATACATTTTTTTGACCACTGAGAACAAAATTATAGTCAATTTAGGCCGAAAATCTAGATAAAAACTTTAAAATGCCAGAAATCGTGTAGTATCGTTATACCAAAACCTGGACTTATTTTGGGTGGGGAACTCCAAATGCCAAGTAACAGCCATTTCTGGCTAAAAATTAAGATAAAATCCTTAAAACACTTGAAATCGGGTGGTACCACTACATGGGGGCTACACCAAAACCTGAACCTATGTCCACCATTTTTGGTGGGGAAGTTTCAGTACCATTGGGAACCCCAAATACCAAATTACATCCTATTCGGGTTAAAAATGAAGATAAAATCCTTAAAACACTTGAAATCAGGTGGTACCGCTGTATGGGGGTTATACCAAAACCTGTACCTATGTCCATAATTTTTTGTACCAATGTGGGGTCCCATTGGCAAGTTACAGCCAATTCGGCCTAAAAATGAAGATAAAATCTTCATAATACTTGAAGGCTATAAGGAGCTATACTTCATTTTTGCCCGAATAAGCTGTCAATTGGCATTTGGGATTTCCAATGAGACAGACATTTCCCCACCAAAAATTGTGAACGAAGGTCCAGGTTTTGGTACCACTATATGGTGGCTGTAGGAAAAAATGGGCCCATATTCATGTATTGTCATCCAAATCTGAAAAGTGTGCAAAGTTTCAGTTCGATTGGTTAACTGCAACTGCGTTAAAAATTAGTTACTAGATTTGGTTATATATGGGGGCTATAGTTAAATATGGACCCATATTGGATTTGGTTTCATATTCATGTATTGTCATCCAAATCTGAAAAGTGTGCAAAGTTTCACTTCGATTGGTGTACTGCAACTGTGCTCAAAATGAGTTACCAGATTTATACTAAACGGATACCAAAGCAAGTTAAATAAAACACTGTAAAAATTAAATAAATTGTCAACAAAGTGTCTGTGATCGATAGAATGGAAAATATTTCGCAATTTTGTCCTGTGATTTTTTACTTTCGCGCATCTAGATCAGTGGTTTCGACCAGTGTGAAACGGTTATGTCATTTTTATACCCTCCACCATAGGATGGGGGGCATATTAAGTTTGTCATTCCGTTTGTAACTACTCGAAATAATCATTGTAGACCCCACAAACTATATATATTCCAGATCAGCGTGCAATTCTACATCGATATAGCCATGTCCGTCCGTCTGTCCGTCTGTGGAAATCACTCTAGCTTCCGAACGGATTGAAGTAGGTGGATGAAATTTTGGTAAAATCTATTATATGTATGTTGGACTTTTGGTATTGAAAGCGGGCTATGTAGGTACACGTTTTCGTATAGCTCCCATACAAAGTGACGCATGACGCGTCGTCGTTTTAAGGAAATTTTAGGATATTTGTCCCACTTGACCACCGAATTGGTTGTAATTTGGTATTTTGTGTCTCCAGAGGCTAAAAAATATGTCTACCACATTTTGTTTATATAGGTCCACGTTTTGGTATAGCCCCCATATAAGGCCCCATATATAGTATGCGTCATTTTAAGATATTTTGAATGTATTAGTCCCATTTGAGCACCGAACTGGTGGTAATTTGGTATTTTGTGTCTCCAGAGGCTAAAAATATTTCTACCAAAGTTTGTTTATATAGGTCCACGTTTTGGTAGAGCCCCCATATAACGATAAGATATTTTGAATGTATTAGTCCCATTTGACCACAGAATCGGTTGTAAGTTTGTAATTTGTGTTTCCACAGGCTAAGAAATATTTCTACCATAAAATGTTTATATAGGTCAAGGTTTTGATATAGACCCCATAGGAAGATATCTCCTGATTTTCAATATTTTGGAGGTTTTAGACTCATTATTGCAGCGAAATGGCTGAAATTTGGTATTACGTCTTCGTTGGGTGTATAAAACTTTCCCCCGGAAATTTGTAGGTATAGGTCCATGCCTTCAGAGAACCCCCATAGCACTGTGGTCGAACTTGTATGGGAAGAGCGGCCAAAAATACTTCCTGAGCAGATAACAATACGAAAATTTCAGTAAAGGCTAGTTTAGCAACACAAATAAAAAGAAGCAAAAAAAAAATCAATATAGGTCCAAGGTTAGGTATAGCCCCCATAGAACGGTACCTCCTGATTTCAGGCATTTTGGGGGTCTTGACCACATCTTTCAGTGAAATTGGCTAAAATTTGGCTATCGGTATTCCCTAGCGTTAGAAAAACCTTCTAGCAAAATTTTTTTGAACTGGGTCCACGTTTTGATAGTGTCCCCATGTAATTGTACCGCACGATTTTCGGAATTTTGAGGGTTTCATATAAGTTATTAAATCGAAATGGCCAAAATGCCACTTAATCTTTCTTGGATGTAGTCCACCCCCAGAAAATTGTCGATTAATGTAGGTCCGCCCTTTGATTTTGTCCCCATAAATAGGTATCGCCCAATATTCGGTATTTTTAGGGTTCTAGCCGTAATAATCAATCAAAATGGCTGAATTTTTCAAATTTTACATTGAGGACCACATTTTAACATATCCTTCATATAACTGAACCTCACAATGCCTCTTCTATATATTTAAAAAGCTGAAATGTATCACCTGCACATTTGAAAAAATGACAAAACACCCTGAAATGTACCCTTAGTATTTTGGGAAGCAGTTCCAAAGATGCGGAAAGATGCAGCTGAAAGTTTGAAAAATATAATCCTTAGACTACTACTGATCTTTTAAAAAAAATTTCGTTAGGGGGAAAGAGGGGGAACATAATTAAAACTTTACATGAAATTGAATTATATTGAAGAAATGACATTACAAAAGTCCTTTAGTCAACATACGTATTCAATAATGAATCCCAAAAACTAACAAACACAAAACTGCATAAAAATTAAGTTAATTTCATTGTTTTTCAATATTCGATTTAAGTTTGGTCAATATAGAGTTCATTTAGTTTGATATTGATATTTAACTTTCACCTAACTTTTGCACTGAATTCACTTAGAAATCCAACCTGTTAAATTTTCTCTTTTTTGGTGCCATTCTCAAAGAGTACACTAAGAAGTAATCCATAACAAATTTATTTTAGAGAAATTTAACATGTTAGTAGTAGATATGAACACATTTGGTACCCAAAATTAGACTTTCATTTTTTAATTTTGGCCAATGGCAGCGACCACTTTGCATAGGACGGTACCTCCCGATTTTCGGTATTTTGGAGGTTGTGGCCTTAATATTCCACCGAAATGGCTGAAATTTGGTGGTTAGTCTTCATTTGGGGTACAAAACATTCCATATAAAATTTGTCGGTATAGGTCTACGCCTTCATATAGCCCCCACAGAACGGAACCTCCCGATTTTCGGTATTTTGAAGGTTGTGGTCTTAATATTACACCGAAATGGCTGAAATTTGGTGGTTAGTCTTCACTTGGGGTATAAAACATTCCATATGAAATTTTTCGGTATAGGTCACACGCCCTCATATAGTCCCCATAGAACGGTACCTCCCGATTTTCGGTATTTTGAAGGCTGTGGCCTTAATATTCCACCGAAATGGCTGAAATTTGGTGGTTAGTCTTCACTTGGGGTATAAAACATTCCATATAAAATTTGTCGGTATAGGTCAACGTCTTCATATAGCTCCCATAGAACGGCACCGCCGATTTTCGGTATTTTGAAGGTTTTAGCCTCATTATTCCACCGAAGTGGCTGCAATTTGGTTTTTAGTCTTTTTCCGGGCTACACAAATTTCCCTCAGAAATTTGTCGGTATACGTGCATGTTAGGGTACCCCCAATAGAACGGTGTATCCCAATTTTCGGTATATTGAAGGTTTTAGCCTCATTATAAAACGGAAATGGCTGCAAAGATGGTACTTAGTCTTCGTTGAGGGTATAAAACTTTCCACCTGAAGTTTGTCGGTATAAGTCCATGTCTTCACATAGCCCACATAGAACGGTACCTCCCGATTTTCAACATATAGCTCATTCTCCACCAAAATAGCTGATATTTGGTATTAAGTTTTGATAGAGGTATGAAACATTCCAGCCGAAATGTGCCGGTATAGGTCGACGTCCTCAAATACCCCCATAGGACCGTACCTTCCGATTTACGGTATTTTGAAAGTTGTGGCCTCAATATAAATATTGGTCCATGTTTTGGAAAGAACAAAAATGTCGCCCCATATTAACTGTTTTGAAGGGAGTGTTATCAGTTGAGTAACAGTACTACTCCTGCAATAAAAGGAAGAGTTTAGTACCTTCATAAACTAAATAAAACTAATAGTTCCTATTCACTTCAATGCAGTTCGTGGTGAAGGATATGAAAACTTCGGCCCGGCCGAACTTAACGCTTTTCGTACTTGTCCAGTTAAATGTCAACTTACATTGACTTCAAAAAATTATCCAAAATTCTGAAAAATAAAAACTTTAAAAACTTGTTGTGCGGAAGCTTTTTTCTTCGAATCACTTTATAATTAAGGTTTTATGTAATCTTAGGTAAAAACTCATCAAAATATCATACAGGGATATGTGGTTGTAAAAAAGTCATAACTCTAATGTAGATATAAGGAGGTAAAACAAATACACAGAGGCAACTACAACAATTGGAATTGTTGTTACTGCTGCTGGATTGTTCTTCTTCGCCGATGATGATAACCATGCCCTGTCGGCATACGCACTGTTTCTCGGTATAAAAATTTACGGGTAATTAGCTTTCATGTTCTCCAAATACATTTTGTGGTATTTCGGCAAATACTCAATGCATGCAACGTTGCTTTGGATGCCATATGGAAATGGAATGCTGATTGGGTGTGTGTAAGTGGATTCATGTTTTTCGTTATACAATTGTGTGTGTATATCCACACATTAGTATCAACTTTTATGATGGTACTCCATGGTTTTCGAGGAAGCGGGCATACCATACAATAGAAACATACCCCGTTTTGTATGAGCTTTTACTTCTTTGTTCTTGTTTTCATTCCGAACATAAGAGCAGCACATCGGTTAGTAGCTTCAGTGACCAAACTAACATGAGCCATTTAGAAAATTTATAAAATAAGTTTTAAGCCGAAAGAAAATCAAAATAAATTTGAATATCAAAACTTGGTTACAAAGCAAATTCAAAAGAAATTTATGTTGAACATCAGAAACACCAAAAATATTTTTCAATATTATACAAAAGATTTTGTAGTTTATCTAACGAAACCATGCTTAAAAAGGAATATCCTTACCTTTAACAAAATTCGCATAAACGCATAAATCCATGGATTAAAAAATATTGGTTTGGTTTCCCAAAACGGCCACCTTACTAAGGGGATTAAAAACTACACCTCACTGGTCTCTTTTGGTGAAACACCACCCCCCTCTTTCTCCCTATCTTATCAAACCGCTACCACCATCACTTTCAAATTATGCCAAGTACTCGCGCTAAACATCTCTTAATGAGCGCCAAATAGAGTGTTGTGATTTTGTAACAACAACCGGAAATTTTCAATATTAATGGCCTTGCACTTATGCTTTCCATGTATATCTGCTTGTATGTGTGTGTACGTGTGTGTCCTTCTTTAAATATTCCGAGTTTGGATTATTGTTAACTGAGGTACAAATTGTCGCAATACTACTTGACAAAATGGAGAGTGAGTTGATGGGTGAATAGCAGATGGATTTGCTAAATTTGTAATTAATGCAATTTTCTACTGTAAACACACACCGCCACACACATTCATACATACACAAAAGCCAAAAACAGTAGCACCGCATGCAAATTAAAATGTCCTAATTAGTTCGTAATTGGTTAGAACACTTTACCTTGTTGCAATGCAACCAGGTGGCAATTGGATTTGTTACTTAAGTAGCTGGGAGATGAACAAATTGGGGCGGATGTTTGGCTAACAATAGTGTTAAAATTAGCAATTGTAGAAATGTTGCAATTTGTAAATTCTATGTGTAAAAGGAACTCATGAAATAATTTGACAAGAACAAGCTGTGGCCTGTTAAAACGAGTGATTCAGGATTGTGTTGTGAAATAAAAAAATACGAACTTTCTCTCTCAAGATCTTCGTACACCGTTGAAACCAAAATGTATTAGGGATAAATATCACTATAAAAGTATGGGGTTCCTTCAAGAAATTCCCATTTTTTCAAAACAGGGCAAGCCAAAACTCGATCAAAATCACCCCATATTGAAACTTTAGAGCTTTTCTGAGCATTTCATGGCTTTAGAATTCATAAAAAGGACATAACACCCGGAATTTTGCCACTACACTAGTTGTATTTATAGGTGACCAATTTTTATGGCTTTTACGATCCAGTGTACGTTGGACTTGTCACTATAAGTACTATAACTGTCATTAAAACCTATTAATATCCTCTTGATGATCTTAAATACAGATTTAGTTTCATTTTGTTCAACAATACCAAGAATTTTTTACAGAGTTCCACGAGGATTCTCCGTTGTATACTAACTTTTGCGACATACATTTTGATCTTTTTGGGATTCAACCCGTACATTTGTTAATGTATGCAAAAGTTGCGCACTTTTAATTGTTATTACAGAAGACAACCTTCTTGTCTATCAAATAAAATTAATTGTTTGTTGTTCTCAATAAGTTAAAGCGATATTAATCCCTAATACATTTTAGTTTTCACCGGTGTATACTAACTTTTGCGACAGACTGTTTTTGTATTTCGACCGAACGGTTTCTTGCCTTCCGAAATGGAAAAAAATCATTTTCTGTTCATGTAAACACCTTCGAAACGAAAACCTATGCGACCGACAAACCATACGAATATCATGCTCAGTGCTCCTTAACTAACTTTTGATGAAAACCGCTTACATAAGGGAAGATTTCGCGGATTCTGAAACAGCAATGTTCATAGATAAGAAAAATAAACAAAACAGAAAAAATCGTCTGAGGGATTTTTAAATACATCGCGATCAAAATTCACAATTTTAGGTTTTTTTTAGGTTTTCACGATTTTACTTGGAAACCGCAAGCCGTATCGAAATGAGACTAAAGAAAATGTTGTAGCTGTGAAAATTCTTTACAAGACTGACCTTTAGGTTTTTTCGTAGGTTTTACCATTTTTGAGATATAGATTTTCAGTTCAAATTTTTGGGTTTTTATCTTAAGTCTTCAAGATTTTGCTTGGAAACCGCAAGTCATATCAAAATGGGACTAAAGAAAATGTTGAAGCTGTGAAAATTCTCTACGAAATTGTATGATTTATTTTTTCCTTGGTTGTACCATTTTCAAGATATATAAGTTTAATTTGTAAAATTGCAGTAATGACACTGTTTTATAAGGAGGCGATACAGTCAGTGCTTTGTCTCAATTTGAACTTCTATATCTCAAAAACGGTAAAACCTAAGATAATATCGTAAAGGCCAATCTTGTGGAGAATTATCACTGCTGCAACATTTTCCTTAGGCTCATTTACATAGGACTCGCGGTTTCCAAGCAAAATCGTGAAACCCTAAGAAACCCTAAAAATGTGAACTTAAATCGCGATTTATTTGAAAATCCCTCCGGCGATTTTTTTTTTTGTTTCTTGATATTTCTCACCTATGAGCGTTGTAGTTTCAGAATCTGCAAAACTTCCCGGGTGTAAGAACCTTCCATTTAAAACTAGTTAAGGCGCACCGTGTACTTGATACAGCTACTTATGTTCATTTGGTCCTTGGAATGTTTTTCTCGTGTGTCCTTCAGATTATTTTTTTTCGTGTGTCCTTCAGATTATTCAAAAGTCCCTGCAATAAAATGTATACAAGTTTAATGAAATGACGCGATAATATATTCCGTCAAGATAGATATCAATACTTACCACAGATATATTATAAATATTCTTCTTAATTGTTCATCCTTCCTATGGTTTAGCTCGTAGCACGTTGTTTTTTGGCAGCTTAAATTTTTGCACAGAACATTTTTTATATTTTGTAAAAATAAAATAAATGATGTTGAAGAGAGATTACAAGAGAGAAACATTGTCGATTACACTATCCATCGGTAGTCTATAAAACAGTCAATATATTACACGCCGCATTACCTGTAACTAGTGAATGGACATGTTAGGCAGAAAAGCCCATTTCCAATGGCAAAAACAGGCTATATGCTATTTTGGGTGTAAAGTAACTAGGATCAATGAATAACTAGTTACGTAACTATGCCAAAGTAGACAATTGCTATTTATTGAACAACTGGGATATGTGTGATTTGTTTTTTTTTTTTTTTTTTTTTTTGAGAATGTGTCGGTATTTTGAATTATTTTATTTAATTAATTTCTTCAAAATAATGAATGAAATCACCTTTGAAACGTGCCTGTAAAATTTTTATTTTGTTTCAAGATTGTGTTGCATATATTTGATATAAAATATTCGGTGTTATTCGCGAGTTTACGTTCTACTTGACAGCTACAAAGCAAGTGATTGATTTTGACATTTTCTTTCTACAAAAGACAGTCCTTTCGAAATTCATAAACCCAAATTTACATGGAAAAGTGTACGTTTACAATATCATGATAAGGAGGCGATACAGTCAGTGCATTGTCTCAATTTGAGCTTCTATATCTCAAAAACGGTAAAACCTACGAAAATATCATAAAGGTTAATTTTGTGGAGAATTTTCTCAGCTAAAACATTTTGTTTAGGCCCATTTACATATGACTCGAGGTTTCCAAGCAAAATCGTGAAAACCTAAAGAACCCCTAAAAATTTGAACTTAAATCGCGATTTATTTGAAAATCCATCCGGCGATTTTTTTTTGTTTCTTGATATTTCTCATCTATGAGCATTGTAGTTTCAGAATCTGCAAAAACTTCCCAGGTGTAAGCACCTTCCATTTAAATTTGGTTAAGGCACACCGTTAGTAGTAACGCTCTAGTTCCAGTATTAAGGATCAAGATGGACCTGTCATATCCATAAGTATACAAGATTATTGCACACCATGCTATAAAATAAAGTGTGGCTAATGCATACATATATACATTTACCCATTTATCTGACTTCAACTTACTAGCAATTTTGGCTATAATTTCTGACTACCGAATTGACTGGTTACTGGTAATGCAATGAAGCGACAATTGAGTTTCTCAGGACTATCGAATTGACTAGTTACTGGTAATGCAGTGAAGAGACAATTGCCTTTCACATGACTATCGAATTGGGTGGTTACTGGTAATACAGCGAGGAGACAATAGACCCCTTCCTATGACATCCCCATGTTAAATTCACCAGTCTATAGCATTGCGAGTAGATTGGGTGGTAACTAGGGGTGTTTACCAGTAAGCAGCAAAATTGCTAGTTATTCCCTAGTCACCCGAACAACTGGGATTCTAATGTTTGTATGTATATGTGGATTTTGGATTTATTTCTCATTTGGCTCTCATTTATAGAACATAGTTGTACAAATAAACATTCAAATTAGTAGTATTTCGCATAGGATACGTAACGGCAATCGCACGATAGTTTGCGAAATACATGAACGTCTTTTTAGACGGAAGTGAGTGACTGCTTTCCTTTTGTACATGTTTTCGTGCGACATACATGAACAGGCTGATAGTCAACATGTTTTCCTATAGTAGAACTATATTTGTTCACATGGAAGTCTAATCAGACTTCTATTAAAAGATCAACTGGTTTTCCTATAGAAGAATATCACAGGTCTATTATAGGTGACGAACATCATTTATAAAGACCAACAGATCTTCTATAGGAGACCAACAGGTCTACTATAGGACACAAAGAAGTATTTTATAGGCGACGAACATGTCTCCTGTAGGATAAGAAGAGGTCTTATATAGTATACCAATAGGCCTTCTATATGAGACCAAGAGGACTTCTCCAGGAGACCAAAAGCTCTTCAATGTGATACAAACAGGTCCTCTATATAAGACCGAGAGGCCTTCTGTAGGAGACGAACAGGACTTCTATAGGAGACGATCAGTACTTCTATAGGAGACCAGGAGGTCTTCTAGAAGAAAATGCCTTCTTTATGAGACGAACAGTTCATCCAGAGGAGACCAGGAGGTCTTCTATAGGGTAGAAGAGGTCTTCTATAGGAGACCAACAGGTCCTCTGTAGATTTACTAGAGGGGCCCAAGAGGTCTTCTATAGGGTACCAAGAGGTCTTCTGTTTGAGGCCAAGAGGTTTTCTACAGGGGACCAAGAGGTCTTTTATATGAGACCAACAGGTCTTCTACAGGACACAGATCTTCTATAAGAGACCAAGAAGTCTTCTATAGGAGACCAAAAGCTGTTCTATAGGACACCAAGAGGTCTTCCATTAGATACAAACAGGTCCTCTATATAAGACCGAGAGGCCTTCTGTAGGCGACGAACAGGACTTCTATAGGAGATGAGCAGTTCATCCAGAGGAGACCAGGAGGTCTTCTATAGGGTAGAAGAGGTCTGCTATAGGAGACCAACAGGTCCTCTTTAGGAAGCCAATAGATTTACTAGAGGGGCCCAAGAGGTCTTCTATAGGATACCAAGAGGTCTTCTATAGGATACCAAGAGGTCTTCTGTTGGAGGCCAAGAGGTTTTCTACAGGGGATCAAGACGTATTTTATATGAGACCAACAGGTCTTCTATAGGACACAGATCTTCTATAAGAGACCAAGAAGCCTTCTATAGGAGACCATAAGCTCGGACACCAACAGGTCTTCTATTATATACAAACAGGTCCTCTATATAAGACCGACAGGCCTTCTGTAGGAGACGAACAGGACTTCTATATGAGACGATCAGTTCTTCTATAGGAGACCAGGAAGTTTTCTATAGGAGACCAGCAGGCCTTCTATGGGAAGCCATAGGGGACTATAGGGGACCAAAAGCTCTTCTATAGGACACCAACAGGTCTTCTATTATATAAAAACAGGTCTTCTATATGAGACCGAGAGGCCTTCTTTTGGAAACGAACAGGCCTTCTTTAGGAGACGATCAGTTCTACTATAGGAAACCAGGAGGTCCTCTATAAGAGACCACGAGGACTTCTATAGGAAACCACGCGGTCTTCTATAGGAGATCAAGGGGTCTTCTATTGAAGACCAACAGATCCTCTATAGGAGCCCAACAGCTCTTCTATAGGACATCAACAGGTCTTAAATTAGATGCAAACAGGTCGTCTATATGAGACCGACAGGTCTTCTTTAGGAGACGAACAGGCCTTCTTTAGGTGACCAAGACGTCTTCTATAGCGGACAAGAGGTATTCTATAGGAGACCAACAGGTCTTCTATAGGAAGCCAATAGATTTAATATAGGGGACCAACAAGTCTTCTGTAGGAGACCTAGAGGTCTTTTCTAGGAGACCAGAGGTCTTCTTTAGGATACCAAGAGGTCTTCTATAGGAGACTAAGAGGTCTTCTATAGGAGACTAAGAGGTATTTTATATGATACCAACAGATCTTCTATAGGAGACCAACAGATCTTCTACAGGAGACTAAAAGCTCTTATATAGGACAACAACAGGTCTTCTATTAGATACAAACAGGTCGTCTATATGGCGACGAACAGGCCTTCTATAGGAGACCAAGAGGTCTTCTATACGAGACCAAAAGGTCTTCCTATAGAAGACCAACAGGTCTTCTTATAAAAGATCAACTCGTCTTCCTATTGAAGATTTTTCTCATATAAAAGACCAATAGCTCTTCCTATAGAAGACCAACAGGTTTTCTTATAGAAGATTAACTTTCTATAGAAGTCCAACAAGTCTCCTGTAGATCACCAACAGCTTTCCCAAACAAACAGGTCTTCCTATAGAAGAGTTTTAGGTCTCACAGAGAAGATCTACATGTATTTCTATAAAATAGCAACAGATTGCATGTGAAAGAACAACCGAGGTTCCCACAGAAGAGCAACAAGCCTTCTTTTAGCTGACCTACACACCTTTCCATTGAAGCCCGCCAGGTCTTTAAATAGAAGACCAGTAGGTGTTCTTAGAGGTTCCTGGAGAAGACTAATGGGGTTTTCTAAAGTAGATAAACTGCAGATAGGTGATCCTATCCTATAATAGATCTACATATCTACATATTTTCAATGCAGAAGGCTTAATGGTACTTCTATAAAAGTACCAAAACACCTTATTGTGGAAGACCAATTAAAAGAGGTCCAATAGAAGGCAAAAAGTTTTTCTTATCAGAGGGCAATATGTTTCCCTATAAAATTTATTCTAGTCTGCTATGGCAAACCAACTGTTCTTCTTAAGAAGACCAGTAGGCTTTCATGTAGAATGTTTTACATGGGAACCTACCATAAGTTCGATCTCACAGTACCTGGTGAATAAAATGCGATTTTGGTGGAAAGCATAACCACCGCGAGTCTAAAGATGCCAACATACGATGAGCTAGGGGAACCCCACATCCAAAAAATATAGCCTCCGAATCAGATGCATGGCTGAAGTTGCTACCAGTTGGAGGCCAAATAATACTTCACTAATGGCTTCTAGCAAATTCCTTCGAATAAAAAACAGTACAGGACCACAACTGCACAAGAGGCCCACAAGAACAACGTCAATGCACAACTGAACACAAACATTAACGGCGCTACCCTCACGGGTAACTGTAACTATTTCCTGTCATGATATCCATAAGCGAGAAGAACAACAGAATCTCTTCCAATTAATCTCTTCCATTTAAAGTAAGTTAAGGGGCCCCATGCATGACACGGTTTTGTAGGGAGGCGACCCAATTTCAACTTCTATATCTCAAAAATGGTAAATGTCATACAGGTCAATTTTGTAGAGAATTTTCACAGCACAACAATTGCTCTAATCCCATTTCAATAGAACTTGCGGGTTTCAAGCAAAATCGTGAAAACCTATAAAACCCAAAAATGTGAACTTTGACCGCGATCTATTTAAAAATCCCTTCGTCATTTTTTTGTTTTGTTTTTCTCATCTCATCCAGAATCCACAAAAACTTTCCAGGTGTAAGCACCTTCCATATAAAGTTGGTTCAGGCGCACCGTGATGTTAGACCGAAAATCCTTTATCTAACTGCTACATTGATATAATTTGCATCAAGTGAGAGGTCAAGAGTTGGTTTTCAAATTTAGTTTTCGTACGTTGTCCGAATATGTCCCCCAGAATTTAAATTACTGATTAAAAATTAAATTTGGAAAAATTTCCCACAAAAGTTATGGTCAATTTTACACGCTTAATACTATCCGATAATTGCCAACAATTATTGGCACTATCCTTGACCAAACCTATTACCTCGTGCAAACATTTGTCAGTATTAAAATACAACTGCGACCTCTAGCGTGATTAAGGTTACACTATCCACAATTAAAACTGACGGATCCCTGCATATACTAGGCTGTTCCTCATAACATAATTAGCATCAATGGAAAGGTCAAGCTTTCCTCTTCTAAATATATCTTACATGGAAATAACGATATACTCATTTCACTAACAACTTTACCAATTTTCACACAAAAGTTTTGGTCAATTTCACCCGCTAAATATTATCTGATCCTCACGTACAATTGCAAGCTACTTCTGTGTCGTAAACCCCGATCAGGCTACCATTGCGACCTACAGAGCCTACAATATTAGATAAAAATTTTGTGTTTGGTCCATTTCTCCCCCTAAATATTTAACGATCATCGCCAAAAACTATAGGGGTCTATTCTGTTCTGAACCCGACCTACATACAAAATGTCGTGAAGATTGATTGCGGCCTGTTGCGTGATTACAATTGTTAATGGACGGAAGGACAGACGGACACAAATCTCAAAATCGCTTTATCTCGTCGAGATGTGAATTTTGGTATACCACATGGGGGGTCTACGACGAATATTTCGCGGGGTTACATGACTTTTTCGAAAAACAAACTTATAATACCCTTTCCACATTGTGGTGTAGGGTATACAAATTACATTTATAAAATAAAAAATAAATAAAAAAGCTATAACAAGTAAAAAGGTATCAGTCGGATTTGCTGACAAATATATACGCTCAGCCTGTGAGGACTTTCCAACGAAAAACATAATAACGCTGTAAATGGGAACAGAACAGAGTGTTGAACATTTGGGTGAGCGGTACCCTAAAAAGAAGACCGATGTGGAATATTTTCGATGTTAAATAGTACGAATTCCAAATTTTGGACCGAATTGATGGAGAGTTATCGTGCGCCCCTGGCACTACACATGCTGCCGTAGGGCTTTTTGCATCTTTCAGGCTATGGACTTAACCCTGAGAAACGTGTACCGTCATGATGGGGGCTGCGAATTTCTTGCAAAACGAATCAAAGCGATTCGAGAGCAGCTCTTAAACTGAACTTTTCCGAAATTTTTGTGTGGGAGGTACCCGATCGAGTGGACCTATAGAGTTCATATTAAAACCTCATCTATGTTTAGTAGAAATTTCACGATGTGCATGGTATGGGCCAAATTGTTTAGTCCCTTCAAGAGTTATCGTGAGCACAATTTTTCCGAACATTTTCGCACTTTTGTGGGGTACCCGAGGTAGTGGACCGATATGGCCCATCTTCGAATTTAAACTAACTTTGGACAAAAGATTACGAAAGTGAACTTTTGGATCGAATCGGTTGATCCATCCGTTCGAGAGTTATCGTGCGCTTCAGCCAGTCATACAGACAGATGGACGGACATTGCTAAATCGACTCCAAATTGTCTGAAACACATTTCGTCCAAACATACTTGGGGTCTAAGGCCATTTTTTCGATGAGGCACATTTTTCCCGTATGCATAAATGCTGAGGGTATAAAAACACACATTTTTACCCATGTAATTTCAATACAATTAAACAAGTGTTAAATGGACGTAACTGGTGCTAAAGAACATATGGGCCGAACAAGAACACTCTGTTCCCTGAATGTTCTAGTCCACTAAATTTGGAATTTTAATAAAATTTAGTACGTGGGGAAAAATAATATAGCACACTTCGTGTAAACGCTATGGTAATTTATTAAAACGGTTCTTACATGCAATAATCCTAAAAACCAGCGAACACAATATATTTTATATTTTCCGAGAAATAGTTATTTCTTTCTCCAGATTTTCCAAAAATGACGTATTTTCTAAAATTGCGAACAAATTTTTGCGTTTAGGAGCACACAACACCCATACCTTATAATATGTTGACCTTATTATACCCTATACCACAATGTGGAAAAGGGTATTATAAGTTTGTTTTGGTAAAAATTCATGTAACACCGCGAAATATTCGTCGGAGACCCCAATGTGGTATACCAATCTTCATATCTCGACGAGATAAAGCGATTTTGAGATGTGTGTCCGTCCGTCCGTGTGTCCGTCTGTCCATTATAAATTGTAATCAAACTCCAGGCCGCAATTATGGACCGATCGTCACGAAATTTGGTATGGAGGTCGGTTTCACATCAGAATAGATCGCTATTAATTGGTGATGATCGGGACATATTTAGCGGGTGAAATGGACCAAAAACATAATTTTTATTGGATTTTGTAGGTGTTCTGTAGGTCGCAATAATAGCCCGCTCGCGTCGAAAAATCGAACGAGATAACAGTGTAAGACAAAGAAAATGCTTGCAATTTGAGATGGCGATCGGATGATGTTTAGAGGGTTAAATGGACCACAACTTTTGTGTGAAAATTGTGAAAATTTTTTATATACCGGTTATATCTTTATTCCTGGAAGACACATCACGGCCACGTAAATTATATTTGGAAGACCAACTCTTGCTCTTTCCATTGATACCAATTATGTTGATTTACGTGGTCAGATAACAGATTTACAGCCTAATATACCCAGTTTTTTGCTTGTAGTGTAATCATAAGCACGCTAGAGATCGCAATTATAGCTCAATAGTCACGAAATTTTGCAAGAGGTAAGGGTTTAGGTCGAAGAAGATGTCTAAAATTTTGGATGAAGATCTGATATTGTTTAGCTGGTGAAATGGACCATTACTTTTGTACGAAAAATAAAAAAAAAATATTTTTGGTCGATATTTGAATTCCTGGAGGGCATACACCGGCAAAGTCGCCTATATATGGAAAAATAACTACTGACCTTTCCTCTGATGAAAATTGCAATAATATGTGTGTTTGATAACGGGCCTACTGCCTAATATATAATGAGTTTTCTGAAGAAGGCCACATCTTCCTCCCATGCTACAAATTGTCTCTATCATGACAGAGAAATTCCCAGTTTTTTTATTGCGTGGAGCCCTAGCGTATTACTTGTCCAATTGTCCAAAAGTAAAAAATGTAGCAGAAGAACGCCAAATTTCAAATTTAAGATCATTTATTAGATATGTATAATACGAGTATATAACTGTTCCACTCATATCAGTGAGTGTACCCCAATTAATATTAGCTCAGTGATATGTAGACAGCGGCATTTTATAAAACCTCTACTTTTGTCAAATTTTGGGACTGGGCATATTTTTGGCTTCTGATTAAATTGCAATCGAAATATATCACAGAAAAATTGGTGTATTTTACAAATTTTCGTATGCAATAAATATTTCAATAATATCTTATAAAATGTTTGTGTGCACATTTTTCTGTTAAAATTCTCCTGAGACAAGTCAATAAAATAGGGAAATCTGTAACCACAGCCACAACCTTCAAAATATCGAAAATGGGGAGATATCGTTCTATGGGAGGTATATTAAGACTTAGATCTATACCGACAAATGTCAAGTGGAAAATCGTATACCCCCAATGAAGACTTAATACCAAATTCCAGCCATTTCGGGGGGATATTGAGACTATAACCTACAAAATACAGAAAACCTGCAAATTTCAGGTTGAAAGTTGTATACCCGCAACGAACAATTAATAGAACATGTCAGCCATTTGAGTGGGATATTGACGCCACACCCTTCAAAATGCCGAAAATCGAGAGGTATCTTTCTATGGGAGCTATATGTTGACGCGGACCTATAACGACAAATTTCAAGTGGAAAGTTTTGTACCCCCAACGAAGGCTTAATACAAAATGTCAGCCATTTCAGTGGGATATTGAGGCCACAGCCTTCAAAATACCACATATCGGGAGGTACTGTTCTATGGGAGCTATATGAAGACGTGGATCTATACCGATAAATTTCAGGTCGAAAGTTTTATGCCAATTTGTGGGATATTTGGGCCACAAATCCTTGCATATGTTTTTGCATATGTTAATTTTAATGCAAATATGACAAAATATGCAAAAAATAGGTCCATACTAATTCGTTTTATTTTATTATAAAACGAGTTTTTGTCTAATCACATTACCTCTACGACATTCCTAACCATATATGCATTTGCATAGGATTACGCTGTCTGATGATATGGGACCTACTGTTTTTCGCCGAGTCCGAAAGGCGTGTCCTAAAACACCACTTGTAGAGAAGTTTTTCATGACTGAGATACTCAGGAAATGTCGCCAAAATTACTGAGAGGTATTTTGCCATCGTTGAAATTTTGATACCATTGTGCACCACGTTGGCACCCTATTAGAAATGTCATAACATGGAAATTTTACATTTTCTGATTTTTAAAGAATAGACGCCAAAAAAATCATTACGTATCTTCGTTTTTAATATTATGCCACAGAGTGGAGCTATATCAACTTCCTCAAATTTCCATGGTAAAATTATTTATTGGTGCCACCGTGGTTCAATTGTAAGCACACCGCTTTGCACGCTGAAGGTCGGGGGTTCGATTCCCGGCCAGCCAACATCAAATTTGCAACGATGGCAAAATATCCCTCAGTGAAGTTGGCGACATTTTTTGAGTATTTCAGGCCGGTAAAACTTCTCTACAGGTGATGTCTTAAGACACGCCTTTCGGACTCGGCGATAAACTGTTGGCCCCATATGATTGATGTAATATGAATCGTGGTGCACTCCCTGTCCCTTCTGGAATGTGTGTGAAACAATTATTATATGTGATAAGATGTTATAAGGTTGCAGACTCCACAAAGTTATTTCTTACAATAATATTTGTCCTAAAGGAATTTTGATTTGCTGAAAGCTAATTCGCAGGGTGGCGGTGTAGGGTATTGCATGGTCGGCCCTGTCCGACTATAGCCTTTGCTTACTTGTTATACCCTATACCACAATGTGGAAAGGGGTATTATAAGTTTGTTTTGGTAAAAATTCATGTAACACCGCGAAATATTCGTCGGAGACCCCCAATGTGGTATACCAATCTTCATATCTCGACGAGATAAAGCGATTTTGAGATGTGTGTCTGTCCGTCCGTCCGTCCGTCTGTCCATTATAAATTGTAAACACGCTCCAGGCCGCAATTATGGACTGATCGTCACGAAATTTTGTATGGAGGTCGGGTTCAGATCAGAATAGATCCCTATTCTTATTGGTGATGATCGTGAAATATTTAGCGGGTGAAATGGACCAAAAACATAACATTTATCCAATTTTCTAGCGGCTCTGATGGTCTCAATAATAGTCCGATCAACGCGTAATTTTAAATAAGGTAAGAGTATATCACAAAGGAGAAGCTTGCAATTTGAGATGGCGATCGGATAATATTTAGAGGGTTAAATGGACCAAAACATTTGTGTGAAAATTGTGAAAATTGTCAATATACAGCTTATATCTTAATTCCTGGAAGTGATATTCCGGACAAGTGAGATATACTTGAAAGTGGAACGCATGACCTTTCAATTGATGCCAATAATGTTGGTGTGCATGATCAGATAACAGAGTTACAGCCTAATATATTTCGTTATTTGTTTGTAAAGTGTGATGTTGCTAAACATTCGACCTATGAGGCGTGAATGGGTACAAAATAAAACACTAATTAAGCATATTCTTCTTATCTCCTTTTGAAACTCAAATTTAAGCCAAAAAATGTTCTTATACTCGTACTTTTATCATATCGCTTACTTCAATTCTATTAAAAATTTGGCGGACACACGTCTCGCTTCCTTAATAACACTGATTATGATGACGATGACAACTATGGTGATAGCGGAAAACCAAATTAAACTAAACTTTTCAACAGACATCAAAATGACAAATATTGGTGGAATGGTCGAGGGGGTAAGGGAATTAATTCATTACAAAAGTGGGCGTTGAGAGAAACTTTTTTCTGGCAGTTAATGATGAATTTTTAGTTGAAGTAATTCGTTCGGCAAGTAGGAGAAACATTTTAAGAGCTGCATTTAATGGCAGGTTTTATGACATGCAATCAAGAAAGACATGGAGGAAGAGATAAGGGTGGTAAAGAGAGATACGTGTGGATTTACGGTACGAAGTGGAAAAGTTAGAAAGTCAGTTGTTGTTGCTGTGTGTTGTTGAGTGTTTACATTGTGTTTACTTTTAAAGGTGTCATTAATTAGTGAGTTATTCAACAACATAAAGAAATACATTTATACACACACCTCCATACATATATCTAATTACTAATACAATAAATGTAATTGGAAATTTACAAATTACAGGAACACAAAATGATATGGTATTCTATATGATAAACAGAACAAATAAGAACGGCGTTAAGTTCGGCCGGGCAGAATTTGTTATACCCTCCACCTCGAGTTGTATTGAAGTAAAATGGAACAAATAATTTCCTTTCGTTTACGAAGAAGACTAAATACCAAATTTCAGCAATTTCAAAATACCGAAATTCGGGAGGTACCGTTCCAAGGGGGCTATATCAAAACTTCGGTCTATACCGACAAATTTCTGGTGGAAAGTTTTTAGACCAAAAGAAGACTAAATACCAAGACTAGATCAAAAGAAGACTAAATACCAAACTTTCGATATTTCCGTAAGATAATGTGGCTTAAACCATCAAAATAACAAAAATCAAGACGTACACTTCTAAGGGGGATACAGCAACACGAGGACCTATACCGATAATTCTCTTCTGGAATATTTTATAACCCCATGCAAGACTAAATAACAAATTTCAGTCATTTCGGTGGGATATTGACGTCACCATCCTCAGAATTACGAAAATCGGAAGGTACCGTACTATGGGGGCTATATCGAAACATGATCCTGTACCGATGAATTTCAGTCGGAAAGGTTTTTACCTCCTAAATACTAAATTTGAGCCATTTCGGTGGCCACATTTCGGTTTGTGGCCACAACCTTTAAATTACCTTAAATCGGGATGAACCGTTCTATAAGGGCAATATGAAGGCGCACGCAAAAAAAACGGCCTCTCTAACATATGTCCCAAACATATTTTGCAGCAAACATATATATGTTTGCAACAGTCGCAAACATAATATATGTTTGGGTCTGCAAACAAATATATGTTTGGGTGGAAACAAATATATGTTTGGGTGCAAACATATATATGTTTGGGTGCAAACAAAGATATGTTTGGGTGAAAACAATTTTATGTTTGGGTGCAAACTCACTTGCTCTTAGTAAGAACTCACTGGCTATCTCTATAGTATACACACAAATGTTGAGGTTGTTTATTGAAAACATAGGTACATACAAAATTCCAAATAAATACATAACACACTTTAATAAAAGAAAAACTGATTGAAATAATTTGTAAATAGTCATACTTTAAAAAAAGAAAAATATATAGAAACGTGATTGAACGCTTCTCCTTAGTTGTGAAATAAAACAAATTGTCCTCATAGTTGAAATCATCAGCGGGGAATCGGCATCTAGAATCAAATGAGTATGTAATGTAATAAATAAATATGGATATGCCATATTTCAAATATACATAAGTGTATGTATGTAATTACCAATATTAAATGCGATTTCTTCCTTGTCCAATAAAATAATTCCATTCAACTTTCCGATTCAATTATAAAATGTATTGGACATTTAATTTACTAAAAAGCACAATTTCTTTAAGAAAACACAAAACATTGATTTATTCACTCACTTTACCGTCTTGACTCTACGAAGGCATCAAAAACACTGAAGAAAGAAAAAATAAATTTAATTCATATCATTTCTTCTTTTCTTTTTCCCCTACTAAGTTGGTTAACAACAACAAAAGAAGAAACACACGAATTTGACGCAATCATGCCACCAAAGCCCCCTTCTTCGCTTCTACGTCTTCTATTATACAATACACACAACTCTTCATTATTAAAAAGCATTCCACAGCCGCGAGAGCACTGTTATTACTCTCGTTGACAAACATCCTCTCTCCACCCATGAAAAAAAAAATGTTCTAACATAAAAAATATGTTTTACCCAAACATATCAAATTGAGATATGTTACAAAATGTTGCAAACATATATTTGTTTGGACCCAAACATATTATGTTTGGATCCGAACATATATTTGTTTGCAACCGGTCCCATACATATATTTTTTTGGATCCAAACATATTTCTAACATAAATTTTTCTGCGTGCGTGGATCTATACCTTAAAATTTTATGTGGAAAGTTTTGTACCCCCAACGAAGACTAAATACCAAATTGCAGCCATTTCGGTGGAATGTTGAGGCCACAACCTTCAAAATATCGAAAATTGGAATGTACCGTTCTATGGGGCTATTTGAAGGCGTGGACCAATACCGACAATTTTAGAGGGGAACCTTGAATACCCCTAACGATAACTAAGCCATTTCGATGCTTTATTGTGGTCACAATCTTCAAAATACCGGAAGTACCGTTCTATGGTGGCCAGGGACGTTGTGTACCGTTTTTTAGAACTACTTTAAGGTGTATTTAATTAATTTTATATTGCGTTATTGATACAAAGTATACAAATTCAATAGAGGCAAAGATCACAATATTTAAGATAACATTTTGAAACTCCCCATACAAAAAGTTCCGCCCGGTTTTCGGTATTTTTATACCCTCCACCATAGTATGGAGGGTATATTAAGTTTGTTTTTCCGTTTGTAATGCATTGAAATACTCATTTGCGACCCTATAAAGTATATATATTCTTGATCAGGGTAAAATTCTAAGTCGATCTGAGCACGTCCGTCCGTCCGTCCGTCCGTCTGTGATAATCACTCTAGCATCCACAAAAATAGAGATAGGACGCTGAAATTTTGGGAAAATGCGTCTTTTGTTTGCAGGCAGGTCAAGTTCGATGATGGGCTATATCGGTCCACGTTTTGGTATAGCCCCCATATAACGGTACCCCCCGATTTACGGTATTTTGACGTTTTTAGCTACAATTTTAGACCGATTTAGCTATAATTAGAAATTTAGGGTTCTTAAGTATCAATAAACTTATATAACAAAAGTTGTGGACATAGGTCCACGTTTTGGTATAGCCCCCATCTAACGGTACCCCCCGATATACGGTATTTTGACGTTTTTAGCTACATTTCAGACCGATGTAGCTATAATTTGACATTTAGGGTTCCTAAGTGTTAATAAACTTATAAATTAGAAGTTGTGGACATAGGTCCACGTTTTGGTATAGCCCCCATATAACGGTACCCCCCGATTTGCGGTATTTTCACGTTTTTAGCTACATTTTCAGACAGATGTAGCTATAATTTGACATTTGGGGTTCTTAAAAGTCAATAAACTTATATAACAAAAGTTTTGGACATAGGTCCACGTTTTGGTATAGCTCCCATATAACGGTACCCCCCGATTTACGATATTTTGACGGTTTTAGCTACATTTTCAGACCGATTTAGCTATAATTTGACATTTAGAGTTCTTAAAAGTCAATAAACTTATATCACAAAAGTTGTGGACATAGGTCCACGTATTTGTATAGCCCCCATATAACGGTACCCCCCGATTTACGGTATTTTGACGGGTTTAGCTACATTTTCAGACCGATTTAGCTATAATTTGACATTTGAAGTTTTTAAATGTCAATAAACTTATGTGACAAAACTTGTGGACATAGGTCCACGTTTTGGTATAGCCCCCATATAACGGTACCCCCCGATTTACGGTATTTTGACGTTTTTAGCTACATTTTCAGACCGATATAGCTATAATTTGACATTTAGGGTTCTTAAATGTCAATAAACTTATATAACTAGTGGACATAGGTCCATGTTTTGGAATAGCCCCCATATAACGTTACCGCCCGATTTCAGGTATTTTGAGAAGTTTACCAACAAGTTTTAACAGAATTATTTGACATTTGAAATTCTTAGTGGTCACCACACCTCTCCACCAAAAATTGTCAAGAAAGCCCCCATATAACGGTACGTCCCGATTTTCAGTAATTTGATGATTTTAGCTACAATATTAAACCGAACAAGCAGTAATTTGACATTTGAAGTTCTTAGTGGTCACAACACCTCTCCATCAAAAATTGTCAACATAGGTCCATGTTCGGATATAGCTCCCATGTAACGGTACCTCCCAATTTTCAGTAATTTGGCAATTTTAGCTACAATTTTTAACAGAACTAACTGTAATTTGACATTTGAAGGTTGTAGTGGTCACCACACATCTGCATCAACAATTTTCAACATAGCCCCAATATAACGATACTTCCCTATTTTCGGTACTTTGAGGATTTTACTTAAAATGTTTAACCGAACGTAGGTCCATGTTTTTGTATAGCCCCAAAACAAACCTCCCGATTTTCCGTACCTTAGCTTTATTTTTTGGACGAACTTTCTGTAATTTGAAATTTAAAAGTCAACAAAAATTCTGCAACAAAAATTGTTCATTTAAGTTCATATTTTCGTATAGCCCAGATACCTCCGAACTAGCTGTTAATGACATTTGAAGTTCCCACGTTATGTACCGATTTTCGATATTTTGAGGATTCTAGCTAAATTTTTTAACCGAATTAGGAGTTATTTGACATTAAAGGCTCCCATCAAAAACTGTCAACATAGGTCCATGTTTTATTATAACCCCTATATAACAGTACCTCCCAATTTCTATCCCACCAAAAATTGTCAACAGTTAGATATAGGTACCATAAAAAAGGGCCTCCCGAATGAAGCATTTTATGTACATTATCTGAAATTTTAACGTACTCACTTAAAGTTGGGGACAGGAATGAATATTTTATGGTGGAGGGTATGAAAAGTTCGGCCCGGCCGAACTTAATGCTTTTTTACTTGTTAAATCTTTAACCATATATGTTCTCGGCTTGGTTCATATATCCAAAATTTTTTAACCACATTCGCTCTCAATAGACATTTTATGTTCTAATTCTCGCAACGAAGATGTATGGACGCTCCCCTAAAAAAACTTTTACCATCGTAATTGAGGCAGCGAATGCAAGCTACTTCAACAAAAATCAAAGTGAATCGAGATCAGGTCTTAAACTGATCTTATCCGAAATTTTGTGTGGGAGGTACCTGAAGGAGTTGACAAATATAGTCCATAGTCGAACATGATCTATATCTGGTAGACATATTAGGTTGTGTAAAGTATGGACCAAATCGGTCAATCCCTTCAAGAGTTGCCGTGCGCACAATTTTTCCGAACATTTTTGAACTTTGTGGGGAAGGTACTTTAAAAAGTGGACCGATATGGCTCACCTTCGGACTTAAACTAAGCTCGGACAAAATATTGCGATGGCCAAGACAGAATCGGCAAATCCGTTCGATTGTTATCGTGCGCTCCAACCACTACACATAGTGCCATAGGGGATTGTTTCACTTTTCGGGCTATTGTCTCGGCCCCCTCCTTACGTCCCTGGGTCCCCTGCTTACGTCCCTGATGGGGGCTATATGAAGACGTGGACCTACACCGATAAAATTCTGGGGGAAAGTTGTATACCTCCAAAAGTCTAAGTGCCAAATATCAACAATTTCGGTGGAATATGGATGCCATAAACTTCAAAATACCGGAAATCCGGAAGTACCATTCTATGGGGGCTATGTGATGGCGTGGACCTATACCGACAAATTTCATATGGAAAGTTTAATACCCCAAATGAATACCAAATACCAATTTCCAACCATTTCGGTAGATTATTGTGGCCACAACCTTCAAAATACCGAAAATCGGAAGGTACCGTTCTATGGGGGTTATGTGAAGGCGTGGACATATACCGACAGATTTCATATGAAAAGTTTTATACCGCAATTGAAGACAAAATACCAAGTTTCAGCCATTTCAGTGGATTATTGTTTCCACATTGTTTCAGTGGATTATTGTTTCCACAACCTTCAAAATACCGAAAATCGGGAGGTACCGTTCTATGGGGGCTATATGAAAGCGTGGACATATACCGTTTCATATGGAACGTTTGAAACACCAAATGTAGACCAAATACCAAATTTTAGCCATTTCGCTGGAATATTGAGGCCACAACCTTCAAAATACCGGAAATAGGGAGGTACCGTTCTATGGGACCTTAGTGGACCTGTACTGTAAGTTTTATACCCCACACGAAGACTAAATATCAAATTTTAGTAATTGCTGCGGAATATTGAGGCCACACCTTCAAAACACAAAAAATCGGGAGGTACATTCTATGGGGGCTATATAAAGGTGTGGACCTATACCGACAAATTGCATATGGAAAGTTTTAAACCCCAAATGAAGAAAAAAACTTATTTCAGCCATTTCGGTAGATTGTTGTGGTCACAACCTTCAAAATACTGAAAATCCGGAGGTACCGACAAATTTCTGAGGGAATGTTTTGTACACCTAACGAAGACTAAGTACCAAATTTTAGCCATTTCGGTGTAATAATGAGGATAAAACCTTGAAAATACCGAAAATCGGGTGGTACCGTTCTACCATTTGCAATACCAAACATCCTAGGATTAATATAAACTTCTATACCAAATTACAAAGCTCTATCCTAAAAATTGGGAGCTGTATCTTGATTTCATCAGACGGACGGACGGACAGACGGACGGACTGACGGACATGGTTATATCGACTTAGAATTTTACCCTGATCAAGAATATATATACTCTATATAGGGTCTCCGATCAATATTTCGATGTCTTACAAGCGGAATGACAAATATAATTATACCCTCCATATTAAGGTGAAGGTTATAAAAATAACACCCTTTAATAGTGTTACAGAAAAACAAAACCTATCAAAATATGTGTGTATGTTCTAAAGAAAACACTTTCCATCCTTCTTTCTCCCAGTTTTCCCATTTGCATTTTTAAATTGTGTTATATTTTGTTGCCTCAAAACACAAATCCATTCCCCAATCCTGCCACAAAATAAATTTCGTGCTTTGCTACCAGACAAATTAGGTCACATCAATCAAAAATTTTAATTAAATACTTATTCAATTGGTAATATATGTATTTATATACATACGTAGATGAGTATTGCTCTTTGCTGTCTAGGTATATTTGCATGTGTTTTTGATAATGAACAATATAATTTCGATAATTGTTTTCTATTGTTTTACAGATTCCTATTTTGTTAGGCATTTTTCCGCAAATGAAAATATTTTGATATTTATCATCACCGTGGCAACCCAGCAAACCAATCGAACCGACATCGTAACGAAATCGGAAAAAAAATTCGGACGCTATCCAGCAAACCAAATGTCGTATATCAGACACATCTGAACAATTTCCGAAGCAAATCGTTCCGATTTCTATACGATTTTTCTTAGGGGAATTCTTTCAGATTTCTTTCCGATTTCGGAGAGAATGTCGGAAATAAAGTTCCCTTCGAATATACCAATGTTTTTCGTCGGAAACAAATTTCCCTTCGCACAACAACCACCTTTTGTATATATCTCACCCCTTGCTGTTAGATATATACAAAGGGTGGTTGGTTTCATTTTGCATTCGAAAAGCAAAATGGCTGGTTAAAAAATTCGCTTATACACTTTTTACATATTTTAAATATAAATGCAACATATAATAACTCAAACATATTCGTGCACAAAGTTTACATTGTTCTACTATAACTACGAAATAATAACAACGTTTGAAATTACAATCTTCGAAAAAAATAACATTATCTTCCAATAAAAACAAACATAAGATGAATTAATAAAAACAAGTAAAAAAGTATCAGTCGGCTTTGCCGACAGAGATATACCCTCAGCCTGTGCAAATTGAAACACTTCTTTCACAAAAAACTTATGAATTTCGGGGGTTTCAAAATTTTGGTCGTATGAACCGACAAAAATGTTAATTAGGATTAAAGTTCAAACATTTTGCGGAAAAGGTCCTTAAAGGAATGGACCGACATAGACCATGGGGGTGCCATAGGGGGTTTTTACACCCTTCCTGCTGTTTTCTCAAGAAGTATGGACTTGCCCCCGAAACAAATTTTACCATCGTAATTGAGGCAGCGAATGTAAGTTGCTTCAACAAAAATCAAAGTGATTCAATAGCAGGTCTTAAAGTGAACTTATCTAAAATTTTGTGTGGGAGTTACGGGATGGAGTGGACAAATATAGTCCATATTCGAACCTTATCTATATCTGGTAGATATTATGAGAATGTGTAAAGTATGGACCAAATCGGTCACTCCCATCAAGAGTTATCGTGCGCACAATTGTTCCGAATATTTTTGAACTTTTGTGGGGTAGGTACCTGAAGGAGTGGACCGATATGGCTTATCTACGAACTTAAACTAAGTTTGGAAACAATATTACGAAGGCCAAATTTTGGCCGGAATCGGCATTTCCGTTCGAGAATTATCTTGCGCTTCCACCCATAAACATGATGTCATAGGGTTTGTTTTTCAACTTTCAGGCTATTTTTTCAGGAAGTATGGACTTGCCCCTGAGGAAACTTGTACCTTCGTATAGGGGACAGTGAAAACAAGATGTTACAACAAAAACCAAGGCGATGCGAGAGCAGGTCCTAAACTGAACTTCTCCGAAATTTTGTGTAGCAGGTACTCGAAGGAGTTTACCGATTGAGCCCATATTGGAACCTCGTCTAAGTCAGGTAGAAATTTCATAATGTGCAAAGTATGGACCAAATCGGTTACTTCCTTCAAGAGTAATCGTGCGCACAATGTTTCCGAACATTTTCGAACTTTTGTGGGGGAGGTACCGGAAGGAGTGGACCGATATACTCCATCTTTGAACTTGAACTAAGTTTGGACAAAATATTACCGAATCGGCAGATCCGTTCGAGAGTTATATTGCACTCCAACCATTACACACGGTGTCAAAGGTTTTTTTTGTAACTTTCAGGATATTTTCTCAGGAAGTATGGACTTGCCCCTAATGAAACTTACAGCGTCATATAGAGGACAGCGAATACAACTTGCGTAAACAAAAATCAAAGCGATTCGAGACCAGGTCCTAAACTGAACTTTTCCGAAATTTTGTGTGGGAGGTACCCGAAGGAGTGGACCGATTGAGTCCATATTGGAACCTCATCTAAGTTTAGAAGAAATTACACGATGTGCAAAGTATGGACCAAATCGGTTATTCCCTACAAGAGTTATCGTGCGCACAAGTTTTGCGACAATTTTTGAACATTTGTGGGGGAGGTACCTGAAGGAGTGGATCTATATGGCCCATCTTCGAACTTAAATCGAATCTGGACAAAATATTTCGATACCCAAAATTTGAACCGAATCGATTGATCCGTTCGAGAGTTATCGTGCGCACCAGCCAGCCAGACAGACCGACAGACAGACAGACAGACGGACGGACATTGCTAGATCTACTCAAAATTGTCTGAAACGGATATCGTACAAACATACTTGGGGTCTAAAACCATTATTTCTATGAGGCACATTTTTGGTCGTATCAAAGTGTAAATACCCTCTTTAGCCTAAAGGCTGAGGGTATAAAGAGGCGCCAGAGAAAATTGTTTTCTTCCATTATTATTACATTATCCCAAAAAATTCAGAAATTTGTACGAAAATCCGGAAGAAAAAATTCCACTTCCGAATTTCCCAAGGATTTTATCCGATTACACTCCGACATTTCGTTCCGAAATTATGTCAACCACTTCATACAACTTTCGTTAAGATATCGTTACGATTTCGCATCCGACATCGGACGTACCGTCCGAATTTTGTTCCGATTTCGTTACGATGTCGGTACGGTTGGTTTGCTGGGTACGTTCGATGAGGGATCCGAATTCGTAACGATATCTTAACGAAAGTTGTATGAAGTGCTTTAGAAACGAAATCTAAAGAAAATCCTTGGGAAATTCGGAATGGAAATTTATTTCCGACATTCGCTCCAAAATTTGTACAAAATCTAAATTATTTCGCCTCCGAAAAATCGTTTAGAAATCCGAACGAAGTCTGAAAAATTCTGATTCCGAAATTCTTCAGACGAGTCGGACATACGACATTTGGTTTGCTGGAAATGCGCACACGTACTTTGATACACCCATACTTAGCATTGCCATAGAATCGAGAGTCTTATTAGCAATCGAATATTTTTGTATCACATTTGATTGACATTTTGAATTGAAAAATAAATAAAAAAAAAAAAACAAAGAAAAAAGAAAAAAGTATCGGTCGGCTTTGCCGACAGAGATATACCCTCAGCCTGTGTGGATTGAAATACTTTTTCCCAAAAAAACTTATGTATTTTGGGGGGTATGAACCGGCAAAAGTATGGATAGGATTGAAACTCAAAACTAGCCTACGGAAAACATAATATATGTAGCTGTAAACAGGGCCAATAGGAAAACCTTCGGTAAAAATGTCCAAAGGATCCTCGAACAGACCCTTAACCACACAAAAATGTTGAACATTTGTGTGTGTGGTACCACAAGGATTGGATAGATAGGGCCCAAATTTGAACATAAACTAAGTTTCGACAATATTTAGAGATCCAAAGTTTGGACCAAATCGGTCGCTACATTCTATAACAAATCGCGCGTACCATTTTAGCTAATATTTTCTAACCTTTGTGGGGGAGGTACCGGAAGGAGTGGACCTATAAGCACCACCTTCGAATTTCATCTTATGTTCGAAGAAATATTACAATATCCAAAGTGTGGACGAACGCAGTATTCGATTCGAGCTCTCCAGCCACTACATATGGTGCCATATGGGTTTTTTACAACTTTCGGACTGTTTTCTCAAGAAGTATGGACTTGCCCCTTGAAAAACTTTTACTGTCGTAATTGAGGGCGCAAATGCGAGTTGCTTAAAAAAAAACTAAAGTGGTCTTAAAGTGAATTTATTTATTATTTTGTTTGGGAGGTACCCGAAGGAGTGGACAAATATAGTCCATATTTGAACCTGATCTATATCTGGTAGATATATTTGGATGTGTAAAGTATGGACCAAATCGGTCACTCCGTTCAAGAGTTATCGTGCGCACAATTTTTCCGAACTTTTTTGAACTTTTGTGGGGGAGTTACCCGAAGGAGTGGACCGATATGGCTTACCTTCGAACTTAAACTAACTTTGCACAGAATATTACGAAGGCCACATTTTGGACGTAATCGGCATATCCGTTCGAGAGTTATCTTGCGCTTCAACCACTACACACGGTGTAATAGGGGTTTTTTGCACCATAGGAAGTATGGACTTGCCCCTGATGAAATTTGTACCGTCATATGGGGGGCAGTGAATACAAGTTACTACAACAAAAATCAAAGCGATTCGAGAGCTGGTCCTAACCTTAACTTTTGCGAAATTTTGTGTGGGAGGAACCCGAAGGAGTGGACCGATGGAGTCCATATGGGGACATCATCTAAGTTTGGTAGAAATTTCACGATGTGCAAAGTATGGACCAAATGGGTTGATCAGATCGAGAGTCATCGTGCACTCCAGCGATTACATATGGTGCCATTTTTACACCTTTTGGGCTGTTTTCTCAAGAAGTCATAACGGAGGCAGCGAACTCAAGTTGGTTCAACAAAAATTAAAAAGATTCGAGAGCAGGTCTTAAAGTGAACTTATCCGAAATTTTGTGTGGTAGGTACAGGAAGGAGTGCACAAATATAGTCCATATTCGAATCTGATCTATATCTGGCAGTATGGACCAAATCGGTCACTAACATCAAGAGTTATGATGCGCACAATTTTTCCGAACATTTTTGAAGTCTTGGAAGGGAGGTAACTAGAGGAGTAGACCGATATGGCTTATCTTCGAACTTAAGCTAAGTTTGAACAAAATATAAGGAAGGTCAAATTTGGGACCGAATCGGCAGATCCGTTAAAGAGTTATCTTGCTCTCCCACTGATACACACGGTGTCATAGGTGTTTTTGCACCCCCAAGCTATTTGATCAAGAAGTATGGACTTGTCCCTTATCAAAGTTGTATCGTCGTATGGGGGCAGTGAATACAAGTTTTTACAATAAAAACCAAAGCGATTCGAGAGCAGGTCCTAAACGGAACTTTTCGGAAATTTTGTGTTGCGGGTACCCGAAGAAGTAGACCGATTGAGTCGATATTGGAACCTCATCTAAGTCTGGTAGAAATTTAACGATGTGCAAAATATGGACCAGTTCGGTTACTCCCTTCAAGAGTTATCGTGCGCACAAATTTTCCGAACATTTCCGAACTTTTGTGGGGGAGATAACGGAAGGAGTGGACCGATATAACCCGTCTTCGAACTTAAACTAAGTTTGGACCGAATCGTTTGATCCGTTCGAGAGTTATCGTGCGCTCCAGCTAGCCAGGCAGACAGACAGACGGACGGACATTGCTAAATCGACTCGAAATTGTCTGAAACACATTTCGTCTAAACATACTTGGGGTCTAAAACCATTATTTCGATGAGGCACATTTTGCCCGTATGAGTGTATATACCCTCGTTAGCATAAATGCTGAGGGTATAATAAATAAAACGAAAAAATTAAATCTTGTTTATTAATTGTGTGATGGTGTGAGAAAATATTCTTGTAACAAATTTTTCTGGTTAATGACCATGTGTGAAAAAATGTTTATTAAAAATTCAACAACAACCATTGTGGTGGTTGAAAATAATTGTCCTTTTATCCGAATTGTTACTCGTATATTATTCATGACAAGTCAGTAGACAACGGTTCGTATGTAGGCATCTTACGCTCCCGTGTCAATGTTAGACGATTTTGATTGCGGTTTGATAGAAATTTTCAAAGAGACAGATACCCTATATATTATAAATTAAGAAATAAAATAATAATAATGATAAGAATCAAGCATACAAAATAAAAAGTCTTCATCCTAATTACAAAGTGTCAATCCTTCTCCATATTTTAATTGATTAAGTAAAGTAGCTTTTAATTCAAAAGATAGGTTATCGGCATGTTTTTCTATGTATTACTTATTAGACCAAATAACTTTCTCAGGATTGTCCTAATATTGAAATTAAATAAATCCCATTTTGAAGGTATTCACTGGAATTAAGGCTACTTGTTAGGTAAATATCTTAATTTGTAAACAATTTCTGTTTATTTTGACAAAAATTCTATCTAAGCATCTGAGTTTCCAAGGCAATGTCTGCACAACATCTTGAGTTGTTTACAAAATAATTAACCAAAATTATTGATAAATTCATTTCTAGGCAAGACAGACAGACAGACGACCTTGACAGTTGTGAGACAAATTAGGGTAATCTATTTGTTGTGTACTTAGAAGTAAATGGAATTTAATTTTGGTTAAGATGTAAAGGGGGATAAGCTACATATATGAGACTTCTGTCAAAATGGTTTGAAGAGGGGTTTTGAGTCTTAAATTACAATCAAAGGTTGTATATATAATAAACAATCGTACGAGCATAGACTGATAGAAACTGTAGGCGTTGAAACCAATTTTATTTGGAATTTTTGATCATCGCAAGGGAGAAGGGAGGAAAGTTTTTTTTTTGTTTCAATGCCTAGTAATTGGTATAAAATGGTGTAGAAAGTTTTTAAAATTAAGGAAATATGTGTATATTGTAAATACAAAAACCCCTTTAAGATGTGCAATGCTTTGTACATATTTAATGCAACCCCAAAATTATACCCCCAATAAATTTATTTAATATTTTTATTAAATGAGTTGTATAAGCGTTCGGTAATTAATATCAAATCATAGAGAAAATGTTACAAAATTTAAAAAAGTATATTATTTAGACGAGAAAATATATGAAATGGCATTTTTTTTTTTGAAACAAATTGGCTCCAACCGCCTTTAAGCTATGACATGTTTTTTGGAAAAATTTCACACAACACTAAAAGTATGCCCCCTAAAAGTATATTCAACAAATTTATTTAATATACTGAGATTCATTATGGTTTCGCTTACCCAAATATCCATTAACACCAAGTAAAAAAACTGGGGAAATAACGAAAATGAAAATGGAAAGGAAAAATATATTGCCAGGGGGAACCAAATAAATTACTGCAGCAAACTAAAAGGTAAAGGAAACCAAACAAAGTGATTACAACTAAAAGTAGCACATTTTCACAAGCTTAACGTAAATGTGGTTTTGTTATGATGAGATCTGTTTGGAAAAAGTAGTTACGATATAGTGACCAAAGCGAGAAAGTGAAAATGTGTGGCATTCTAACAAAATTAAGATAATCATTTAGCATATAACTAGTACAACACACACGTACATATTTTATGGAACAAATACCAACAACAAAGAGTATTGTGGTCTCCCTCTATATGCCATTTCTCTATACCAAGACAAAAGTAACTTAGAACAAAACAAGTAAGCAAAGGCTATAGTCGGACGGGCCAACCATGTGATACCCTACACCACAACCTGTAGGAATTAGCTATGTGCAACCGCCTTGCTCGCTGAATGTCCGGGTTCGATTCCCATCAAATTGTCAATGGTGCAAAATACTCCTTAGTAATGTTGGCGATATTTCCTGAGTATTTCAGCCATGAAAAACGTTTTCTACAAGTGGCAAATTAGGACACGCCGTTCGGACTCGGCGATAAAAACTAGGTCACATATCAATAACTTAATATGAATCCATTGATATAAGAGAGGCCTCCGTTGTCTTTACTGGGATGTTTGTGGAAAAATATATAAATTATACATTTCTAAATAATATTCGAAAATTGGAAAATTCACATTGATTAGCCCCTCCTGCTACATCTTCAAATTGTCTTTGAATATCAGGTTCCTCCTTGGGATACACTTAAAATAAATACATATATACCACGCAATTTGGTATATTTGATAATTGAGAAAATTTGGAGTTTATTGAAGATCTATCGTCCAAAATTGTGCACTTGTACCTCACATATGCTTCGAAAACAGTTCATTGTGGGCATATATTGTGTTATCTAAAATATATTTTACGTGCAAACAAATTTATAAATCCCAAAATTTTTCATACTCATTAAACAGCAAAGAAGATAGTATAAGTCAGCTGCGCTAACGGTGATATACCTTCTGCCTCTAAAAATATATTCATTTTGTAACACGAGTTTGCTTCAAAATACGTGGAATCTGTAGGTATCGTAATATGGGACTATACCAAATCAATTTTAGTAAGCTCCCTTCTGAGTTTTGGAAAAGTTTGAGAATTATTTTTCAGATTTGTAATTTAAGTTCGAGCCGGCAGGGGTTTTTGGAACTTCTGGACTATTATTTCAGGAAGTATGACTTACCCCGGGAAAGGGACCAGAATACGGACCGTAAAAATAACCTTCTTCAAAAAAAAATAATAATCAAATAGATCCGCTACGGGTCCTCAAACTGCACTTTTCCCAAATTTTGTGTAGGAGGTACTAGAAGGACGGACCGATATAGTCCATATTCCGACCTGACACATGACTGGATGAAATAATATGATGTGTAAAGTTTCGACCAATCAGGAAATCCTCTTGAGAGTTAACTTGCGGATTTGCGGCGCAAGTACAATCTGCTGAAAAAAATTCAAGGACCCCAAGGACCGATATAGTATTATCCGATCTATATCTGGAAGGAATAATAATATATGGAAAGTTTGGAGCAAATCAATTGCTCACTTCGCCAGTTATCGTTCACACAATTTTTCGAAAACAATTTTGAACTTTTTTGGGGGAGGTGTGGACCGACATAGCCTACATTCGAACTTAAACAAAGTTTGGGCAAAATATTACGATGTATAAAATTTGGTTCTAATCGGTAGATCCGTTCGAGAGTTATCGTGCGCACCAGCCAGCAAGACATTAAGAGAGACAGATGAACAGACAGCGCTAAATAGACTCAAAATTGTCTGAAACGAATTTCGTCCAAATATACTTGGGGTCTAAAACCAATATTTCGATGAGACACATCTTTGGTCGTATTTTGTTTGTATCCCCTTTACCCTAAATCCTGAGGTACAAAATAGGTGGCGAGGCGACCCCATGTTGCAATATTTGTATAAAAATCCAATTTGACAACTGAACTGAAAATTTCTCAGTCATGATAGAGACAATTTGTAGCATGGGAGGAAACTGTGGTTCTCTACACAAAACACATTATATATCAGGCAGTATGTGCGCTATCTAGCAGACACATTATTGCAATTTGCATCAGGGGAAAGATCAATAGTTATTCTTCCATGTGTAGGCTACTTTTGCCGATATATGCCCTCCAGGAATGAAAATATGGACCAAAAATAAAATTTGTATATTTTTCATACAAAAGTAATGGTATGTATATGTCAACCGCTAAATAATATCAGATAATCATGCAAAATGATAGGCATTTTCTTCAACCTAAACTCTTACCTCTTGCAAAATTTCGTGATTGTTGAGCTATAATTGCGACCTCCAGCGTGTTTACGATTACACTACAAACAAAAAACTGGATATATTAGGCAGTAACTCTGTTATCTGATCACGTACATCAACATAATTGACATCAATTGAAAGGTCAAGAGATCGTCTTCCAAATATAACTCACAAGTGGGGAAGGTGTCTTTCAGGAACAAAGATATAAGCTGTTTATTAAAAATTTTCACAGTTTTCACACAAAAGTTGTGGTCCATTTAACGCTCTAAATATTATCTGATCGCCATCTAAAATTGCAAGCTTCTTCTTCGTCATATATTCTTACCTTATTTAAAATTTCGAGGCGATCGGACTATTATTGCACACTACAGAGCAGCCACAAAATCGGATAAAAATTATGTTTTTGGTCCATTTCACCCGCTAAATATTTCACGATCATCACCAATTAAAATTGCGATCTATTCTGATGTGAAACCGATCTCCATACCAAATTTCGTGACGATCGGTTCATAATTGCGGCCTGGAGTTTGATTACAATTTATAATGGACCGACGGACACACGGACGGACGGACAGACACACATCTCAAAATCGCTTTATCTCGCCGAGATATGAAGATTGGTATACGACATTGGGGGTCTCCGACGAATATTTCGCGGTGTTACATGAATTTTTACCAAAACAAACTTATAATACCCTTTCCACATAGTGGTGTAGGGTATAAAAATGTCTCCATCAAAAGTAATGTCTGTTTTTAGGGGCATTAGTTGGTGATCGAGGTGTGGGAGTAATAATGTTACAGCACCACCTTAGTAACAATGAAATCGTAGATGATAACAATTTTTATGAGTGTACCAAACAAAACAAAAGAAGAAGAAAATTCCAACATATGGCCAATGTACAAAAACAATGCCAACAACATAAAATAATACTAAACAAAGACAAACAAAAAACAAAAACAATGGCATTCTATCTTCTAATTTAACCAGATCATTGCTAGTGCAGTTTATAGACAGTTTAATGCCATTGTTCTCATATACTCTTCTTTCTTCCTTGCTCCAATGCTAGTGTCCTCCCTCCTGCAACCACTCTTAGTTAGTTCAAAATCCCATTTGAGATAACCTAGTGTGTTGTCATAAATCTCTGCAGAATGTTGGCAATTTTATTACACAAAGATATGTTGACAAATTTCACATGGCACAAAGGAAACTATAGTAACAAAACATAAACAACAAAAAACGACACCCCCAGAAAAGGGACTTTAAATACCTATTGAGTCCGTAAGGGTAGGAAACACAATAGTCTAGTAATGGCACAAAAACAACAACAAACAAAAAACTTATATGGTCCTTGGAATAGTTTTTATGTCTAGAACTAAAAATCCGTTGCACAAATTGTTCTTAAATAAAAAGGACATGTCATTCAATTGGAAATTTATATTGCTTTTCACTGGAAAGCCTTTAAATTTTGAAATGTCACTTTTAAATTTAAGGTCTTCATAAAGAAGAACATAAAGAAGACCCCAGGATTGCATAGAAGAGACGACAGGACTGCATAAATGGTTTAGAAAAATATTTGCTGTAAAAAACCACGCCTAATGGCTTGAAGTTGGTCTAATGGTTGGGGAAAAATTTGCTTTAAAAAGTCCACGCCGAATGGCTTGAGGTTGGTCTAATGGTTGGGGGAAAATTTGCTTTAAAAAGTCCACGCCGAATGGCTTGAGGTTGGTCTAATGGTTGGGGGAAAATTTGCTTTAAAAAATCCACGCCTAATGGCTTGAAGTTGGTCTAATGGTTGGGGAAAAATTTGCTTTAAAAAATCCACGCCTAATGGCTTGAGGTTGGTCTAATGGATGGAGAAAAAAAAGTGCTTAAAAAATCCACGCTTAATGGCTTGAGGTTGGTCTAATGGATGGAGAAAAAAAATGCTTAAAAAATCCACGCTTAATGGCTTGAGGTTGGTCTATCGGTTGGGGAAAAAATTTGCTTTAAAAAATCAACGCCTAATGGCTTGAGGTTGGTCTAATGGTTGGGGAAAAATTTGCTTTAAAAAATCAACGCCTAATGGCTTGAGGAAAAGATTTGCTTTAAAAAATCCACGCCTAATGGCTTGAGGGTGGTCTATTGGTTGGGAAAAAATTTGCTTTAAAAAATCCACGCCTAATGGCTTGAAGGTGGTCTAATGGTTGGGGAAAAATTTGCTTTAAAAAACCACGCCTAATGGCTTGAGGGTGGTCTAATGGTTGGGGAAAAAATTTGCTTTAAAAAATCCACGCCTAATGGCTTGAGGATGGTCTAATGGTTGGGACAAAATTTGCTTTAAGAAATCCACGCCTAATGGCTTGAGGTTGGTCTAATGGTTGGGAAAAATTTGCTTTAAAAAATCCACACCTAATGGCTTGAGGTTGGTCTAATGGTTGGGAAAAAATTTGCTTTAAAAAATCCACACCTAATGGCTTGAGGTTGGTCTAATGGTTGGGGAAAAATTTGCTTTAAAAAGTCCACGCCGAATGGCTTGAGGTTGGACTAATGGCTAGGAAAAATTTGCTTTAAAAAATGCATGCCGAATGGCTTGAGGTTGGTCTAATGGTTGGGAAAAAATTTGCTTTAAAAAATCCATGCCTAATGGTTTGAGGTTGGTCTAATGGTTGGGAAAAAATTTGCTTTAAAAAATCCATGCCTAATGGCTTGAGGTTGGTCTTATGGTTGGGAAAAAATTTGCTTTAAAAAATCCACACCTAATGGCTTGAGGTTGGTCTAATGGTTGGGGAAAAAATTTGCTTTAAAAAATCCACGCCTAATGGCTTGAGGGTGGTCTATTGGTTGGGAAAAAATTTGCTTTAAAAAATCCACGCCTAATGGCTTGAGGGTGGTCTATTGGTTGGGAAAAAATTTGCTTTAAAAAATCCACGCCTAATGGCTTGAAGGTGGTCTAATGGTTGGGGAAAAATTTGCTTTAAAAAACCACGCCTAATGGCTTGAGGGTGGTCTAATGGTTGGGGAAAAAATTTGCTTTAAAAAATCCACGCCTAATGGCTTGAGGGTGGTCTAATGATTGGAACAAAATTTGCTTTAAAAAATCTACGCCTAATGGCTTGAGGGTGTTCTAATGGTTGGGAAAAAATTTGCTTTAAAAAATCCACGCCTAATGGCTTAAGGGTGGTCTAATGGTTGGGAAAAAAATTTGCTTTAAAAAATCCACGCCTAATGGGTTCAAGGTGGTCTAATGGTTGGGAAAAAATTTGCTTTAAAAAATCCACGCCTAATGGCTTAAGCGTGGTCTAATGGTTGGGAAAAAAATTTGCTTTAAAAAATCCACGCCTAATGGCTTGAGGTTGGTCTAATGGTTGGGGAAAAATTTGTTTAAAAAATCCACGCCGAATGGCTTGAGGTTGGTCTAATGGTTGGGAAAAAATTTGCTTTAAAAAATCCATGCCTAATGGTTTGAGGTTGGTCTAATGGTTGGGGAAAAATTTGCTTTAAAAAGTCCACGCCGAATGGCTTGAAGTTGGTCTAATGGTTGGGGAAAAATTTGCTTTAAAAAATCCACGCCTAATGGTTTGAAGTTGGTCTAATGGTTGGGGAAAAATTTGCTTTAAAAAATCCACGCTTAATGGCTTGAAGTTGGTCTAATGGTTGGGGAAAAATTTGCTTTAAAAAATCCACGCCTAATGGCTTGAGGATCGACTATTGGTTGGGAAAAAATTGCTTTAAAAAATCCACATTTAATGGCTTAAATTTGGATGGCAAAAATTTTACTTTAAAAAATCCATGCCTAATGGTTTGAGGGTGGTCTAATGGTTGGGGAAAAATTTGCTTTAAAAAATCCACGCCTAATAGCTTGAGGTTGGTCTAATGGTTGGGGAAAAAATTTGCTTTAAAAAATCCACGCCTAATGGCTTGAGGTTGGTCTAATGGTTGGGGAAAAAATTTGCTTTAAAAAATGCACGCCTAACGGCTTGAGGTTGGTCTAATGGTTGGGGAAAATTTGCTTTAAAAAATCCACGCCTAACGGCTTGAGGTTGGTCTAATGGGTGGAGAAAAAAATGCTTAAAAAATCCACGCCTAATGGCTTGAGGTTGGTCTAATGGGTGAGGGAAAAATTTGCTTTAAAAAATCCACGCCTAACGGCTTGAGGTTGGTCTAATGGTTGGAGAAAAAAATTGCTTAAAAATCCACGCCTAATGGCTTGAGGTTGGTCTAATGGTTGGGGAAAATTTTTTCTTTAAAAAATCCACGCCTAATGGCTTGAGGTTGGTCTAATGGATGGAGAAAAAAAATGCTTAAAAGATCCACGCTTAATGGCTTGAGGTTGGTCTAATGGATGGAGAAAAAAAAATGCTTAAAAGATCCACGCTTAATGGCTTGAGGTTGGTCTAATGGATGGAGAAAAAAAATGCTTAAAAAATCCACGCTTAATGGCTTGAGGTTGGTCTAATGGTTGGGGAAAAAATTTGCTTTAAAAAATCCACGCGTAATGGCTTGAGGTTGGTCTAATGTTTGGGGAAAAAAATTGCTTTAAAAAATCCACGCGTAATGGCTTGAGGTTGGTCTAATGGTTGGGGAAAAAATTTGCTTTAAAAAATCCACGCCTAAAGGCTTGAGGTTGGTCTAATGGTTGGGGAAAAATTTGCTTTAAAAAATCCACGCCTAATGGCTTGAGGTTGGTCTAATGGTTGGGGAAAAAATTTGCTTTAAAAAATCCACGCCTAATGGCTTGAGGTTGGTCTAATGGTTGGGGAAAAAATTTGCTTTAAAAAATCCACGCCTAATGGCTTGAGGTTGGTCTAATGGTTGGGGAAAATTTTTTCTTTAAAAAATCCACGCCTAATGGCTTGAGGTTGGTCTAATGGATGGAGAAAAAAAAATGCTTAAAAGATCCACGCTTAATGGCTTGAGGTTGGTCTAATGGATGGAGAAAAAAATGCTTAAAAGATCCACGCTTAATGGCTTGAGGTTGGTCTAATGGTTGGGGAAATAATTTGCTTTAAAAAATCCACGCCTAATGGCTTGAGGTTGGTCTAATGTTTGGGGAAAAATTGCTTTAAAAAATCCACGCCTAATTGCTTGAGGTTGGTCTAATGGTTGGGGAAAAAATTTGGTCTAATGGTTGGGAAAAAATTTGCTTTAAAAATCCACGCCTAATGGCTTGAGGTTTGTCTAATGGTTGGGGAAAAAATTTGCTTTAAAAATCCACGCCTAATGGCTTGAGGTTTGTCTAATGGTTGGGGAAAAAATTTGCTTTAAAAATCCACGCCTAATGGCTTGAGGTTGGTCTAATGTTTGGGGAAAAAATTTGCTTTAAAAAATCCACGCCTAACGGCTTGAGGTTGGTCTAATGGGTGGAGAAAAAAATTGCTTAAAAATCCACGCCTAATGGCTTGAGGTTGGTCTAATGGTTGTGGAAAATTTTTTCTTTAAAAAATCCACGCCTAATGGCTTGAGGTTGGTCTAATGGTTGGGGAAAAAATTTGCTTTAAAAAATCCACGCCTAATGGCTTGAGGTTGGTCTAATGGTTGGGGAAAAAATTTGCTTTAAAAAATCCACGCCTAATGGCTTGAGGTTGGTCTAATGGTTGGGGAAAAATTTGCTTTAAAATATCCACGCCTAATGGCTTGAGGTTGTTCTAATGGTTGGGGAAAAAATTTGCTTTAAAAAATCCACGCCTAATGGCTTGAGGATGGTCTAATGGTTGGGGAAAAATTTGGTCTAATGGTTGGGGAAAAATTTGCGTTAAAAATCCACGCCTAATGGCTTAAGTTTTGTCTAATGGTTGGGGAAAAAATTTGCTTTAAAAAATCCACGGCTAATGGGTTGAGGTTGGTCTAATGGTTGTGGAAAAAATTTGCTTTAAAAAATCCACGCCTAATGGCTTGAGGTTGGTCTAATGGATGGAGAAAAAAAAGTGCTTAAAAATCCACGCTTAATGGCTTGAGGTTGGTCTAATGGATGGAGAAAAAAAAATGCTTAAAAAATCCACGCTTAATGGCTTGAGGTTGGTCTAATGGTTGGGGAAATAATTTGCTTTAAAAAATCCACGCCTAATGGCTTGAGGTTGGTCTAATGTTTGGGGAAAAATTGCTTTAAAAAATCCACGCCTAATTGCTTGAGGTTGGTCTAATGGTTGGGGAAAAAATTTGGTCTAATGGTTGGGAAAAAATTTGCTTTAAAAATCCACGCCTAATGGCTTGAGGTTGGTCTAATGTTTGGGGAAAAATTGCTTTAAAAAATCCACGCCTAATTGCTTGAGGTTGGTCTAATGGTTGGGGAAAAAATTTGGTCTAATGGTTGGGAAAAAATTTGCTTTAAAAATCCACGCCTAATGGCTTGAGGTTTGTCTAATGGTTGGGGAAAAAATTTGCTTTAAAAATCCACGCCTAATGGCTTGAGGTTTGTCTAATGGTTGGGGAAAAAATTTGCTTTAAAAATCCACGCCTAATGGCTTGAGGTTGGTCTAATGGTTGGGGAAAAAATTTGCTTTAAAAAATCCACGCCTAACGGCTTGAGGTTGGTCTAATGGGTGGAGAAAAAAATTGCTTAAAAATCCACGCCTAATGGCTTGAGGTTGGTCTAATGGTTGTGGAAAATTTTTTCTTTAAAAAATCCACGCCTAATGGCTTGAGGTTTGTCTAATGGTTGGGGAAAAAATTTGCTTTAAAAATCCACGCCTAATGGCTTGAGGTTGGTCTAATGGTTGGGGAAAAAATTTGCTTTAAAAAATCCACGCCTAACGGCTTGAGGTTGGTCTAATGGGTGGAGAAAAAAATTGCTTAAAAATCCACGCCTAATGGCTTGAGGTTGGCCTAATGGTTGTGGAAAATTTTTTCTTTAAAAAATCCACGCCTAATGGCTTGAGGTTGGTCTAATGGATGGAGAAAAAAAATGCTTAAAAAATCCACGCTTAATGGCTTGAGGTTGGTCTAATGGTTGGGGAAAAAATTTGCTTTAAAAAATCGACGCCTAATGGCTTGAGGTTGGTCTAATGGTTGGGGAAAAAATTTGCTTTAAAAAATCGACGCCTAATGGCTTGAGGTTGGTCTAATGGTTGGGGAAAAATTTGCTTTAAAAAATCCACGCCTAACGGCTTGAGGTTGGTCTAATGGTTGGGGAAAAATTTGCTTTAAAAAATCCACGCCTAATGGCTTGAGGTTGGTCTAATGGTTGGGGAAAAATTTGCTTTAAAAAATTCACGCCTAATGGCTTGAGGTTGGTCTAATGGTTGGGAAAAAAATTTGCTTTAAAAAATCCACGCCTAACGGCTTGCGGTTGGTCTAATGGTTGGGGAAAAATTTGCTTTAAAAAATCCACGCCTAATGGCTTGAGGTTGGTCTAATGGTTGGGGAAAAATTTTGCTTTAAAAAATCCACGCCTAACGGCTTGAGGTTGGTCTAATGGGTGGAGAAAAAAATTGCTTAAAAATCCACGCCTAATGGCTTGAGGTTGGTCTAATGGTTGGGGAAAAAAATTTGCTTTAAAAAATCCACGCCTAACGGCTTGAGGTTGGTCTAATGGTTGGGGAAAAAATTTGCTTTAAAAAATCCACGCCTAATGGCTTGAGGTTGGTCTAATGGTTGGGGGAAAAATTTGCATTAAAAAATCCACGCCTAATGGCTTGAGGGTGGTCTATTGGTTGGGAAAAAATTAGCTTTAAAAAATCCACGCCTAATGGCTTGAAGGTGGTCTAATGTTTGGGAAAAAATTTGCTTTAAAAAACCACGCCTAAAGGCTTGAGGGTGGTCTAATGGTTGGGAAAAAATTTGCTTTAAAAAATCCACGCCTAATGGCTTGAGGGTGGTCTAGTGGTTGGGGAAAAATTGCTTTAAAAAATCCACGCCTAATGGCTTGAGGTTGGTCTTATGGTTGGGAAAAAATTTGCTTAAAAAACCACGCCTAATGGCTTGAGGGTGATCTAATGGTTGGGAAAAAATTTGCTTTAAAAAATCCACGCCTAATGGCTTGAGTTTGGTCTAATGGTTGGGGAAAAAATTTGCTTTAAAAAATCCACGCCTAATGGCTTGAGGGTGATCTAATGGTTGGGAAAAATTTGCTTTAAAAAATCCACGCCTAATGGCTTGAGGGTGATCTAATGGTTGGGAAAAATTTGCTTTAAAAAATCCACGCCTAATGGCTTGAGGGTGATCTAATGGTTGGGAAAAATTTGCTTTAAAAAATCCACGCCTAATGGCTTGAAGATGGTCTAATTGTTGGGAAAAATTTGCTTTAAAAAATCCACGCCTAATGGCTTGAGGGTGGTCTAATGGTTGGGAAAAAATTGCTTTTAAAAAATCCACGCCTAATGGCTTGAGGTTGGTCTAATGGTTGGGGAAAAATTTGCTTTAAAAAATCCACGCCTAATGGCTTGAGTTTGGTCTAATGGTTGGGGAAAAAATTTGATTTAAAAAATCCACGCCTAATGGCTTGAGGTTGGTCTAATGGTTGGGGAAAAAATTTGCTTTAAAAAATCCACGCCTAATGGCTTGAGGTTGGTCTAATGGTTGGGGAAAAAATTTGCTTTAAAAAATCCACGCCTAATGGCTTGAGGTTGGTCTAATGGTTGGGGAAAAAATTTGCTTTTAAAAAATCTACGCCTAATGGCTTGAGGTTGGTCTAATGGTTGGGGAAAAAATTTGCTTTTAAAAAATCCACCCCTAATGGCTTGAGGTTGGCCTAATGGATGAGGAAAAATTTGCTTCAAAAAATCCACGCCTAATGGCTTGAGGTTGGTCTAATGGTTGGGGAAAAAATTTGCTTTAAAAAATCCAAGCCTAATGGCTTGAGGTTGGTCTAATGGTTGGGGAAAAAACTTGCTTTAAAAAATCCACGCCTAATGTCGTGTATTGGATGGAAAAATTTTGGGTTAAAAAATAAACGCCTAATGGCTTGAGGGTCGTCTAACGGATGGCAATAATTTTGCTTTAAAAAATCCACGCCTAATGGCTTGAGAATAGTCTACATAGTTGATTGGAAATATTTGAACATTTAATTTTGCAAATGCAAAAGCATTCATGTAGACAGCCCTGCGTATTATTAATATTCATTGCGTTCATATATGCGTTTGAGTAAAATGTTCTGTATATTCATCATACGCTCCCTTGTCCCTAAAAGTCACTTTAGTTTGTGCTTTAAGATAATTTTGGATTTGAATTTTGGAGACTTGGGGTTAATACATGGATTAACTACATGGTTCCCTTGTTGGAATTTATCATAAAATTTAAACTATGTTTAAGTACTGCTTAAATATTTAAATGCCATAATCTTTAAATTGTTAAGCAAATACCTTCTTTATTTGTAAACAAATTTATTTTTTTTTGACAAAATTACTAACTTTGAAATGAGTTGAAAATTCAATGCCTGAATAATAACATAAATGACATAAGCAGAATCTCAATAATTAACCAAAATTATTGACAAATTCATTTCCAGATAGACAAACATAGAATGTTGCTAGACAGATTAATTGAAGCATTTCTATACTATTACACAAAATAAGTAGAAAATGTATGTATGTATATGACCATACACAGTGTAATGAAAACCCACAAATAAAAATTCGTAGAAATGATCCAAAAACTCTCAAATAATAAAATCAATTTATTCACAACTTATTCATTACTTTTAACCGCTATTGAATAAAGTGTTAAGTTTTAAATAATGGTAAATTTAGTGGCAAGATATTGCCATTAAAGTATATGATTTTATTTAATAATAATAAAAATTTCATATGAAATTATTTTCATTGAAAATTGAACGAAATTTATCGACCTCAAATTTTAACTATTTTACAAGAAGCCACTTACTTCGCCATATCGCGTTTCCATTTGTTTAACGAGAAATAAATCATTTGTTATAAATTTCAAATATTCTCTTCTCTCGCTTTTCTTCAAACAAATCTTCTAGTTTCTTCTTCAATTTCAATACACTTATAGTCCTTCTTTATGGAGTCTATGATTAATTTTTTCTTTTGTAATCAAAAAAGTACTTAATTTCTCTCTGTAATTATTTTTTGCAAATAGCAACTCAATTGTTGTTGAACACTTTAAGTAGCTTTCTTTATTTTCAATAGATGCTGACAATGAATTTTCAAATACTAATTTGTGGGGAATTCTTTGCAATATTATTTACAGTAAATTGCACAATGACAATGGCAAAAAACTTATAAATTTATTGATTTTTAAACAATTGGAAATGCGACGGAATTATTATTAGAATGTTGTGTTGAACTTCGATTTGGTTTTTATGTCCTACACCACAATGTGGAAAGGGTATTATACGTTTGTTTTTCAAAAACTTCATGTGACACCGAGAATATTCGTCGTAGACCCCCATGTGGTATACCAAAAATCATATCTATATCAGTAAAATTCAATTAATTAAAATTTTTCATAAATAATGACCTTCGTCCTAATAAGACAACAATAAATAATGTAGGTTATATTTACAATAAGAAAGCTCGACCTTTCCTTTGATGCTAATTGATGTACGTGGCCAGATAACAGAGTTACAGCCTAGTATATGCAGGGATCCCTTAGTTTTAATTGTGGGTAGTGTAACCTTAATCACGCTAGAGGTCGCAGTTATAGTTCAATACTGACAACATTTTGCACGAGGTAAAAGTTTCCATCAAGGAAGATGCCAATAATTTTGGATAATGATCGAATAGTATTAAGCGCGTAAAATTGACCGTAACTTTTTTCGGAAAAAATATCCAAATTTAATTTTTAATCAGTAATTTAAATTCTGGGGGCATATTCGGACAACATACGAAAACTAAAATTGAAAACCAACTCTTGACCTCTCACTTAATGCAAATTATATCAATGCAATAGTTTGATAAAGAAATTACTGTCTAACATCACGGTGCGCATGAACCGACTTTAAATGGAAGGTGCTTTTCCGGGTTCGGAAAAAACAATGTTCATAGATGAGAAAAAAAAAACACCGGAGCGCTTTTACTTAATTGCGATCAAAGTTCACATTTTTAAGGTTTTTTTTAGGTTTTTTAAAATTTTGTTGGGAAACCGCAAGTCCTATTCAAATGGGATTAGAGCAAATGTTGTAGCTATGAAAATTTCTCTACAAGATTGACCTTCATGATATTTTCGTAACTTTTACCATTTTTGAGATATAGAAGTTCAAATTGGGACACATCCTAATAAAACAATGTCATGCACGGTGCACCCTAAGTAATTTGAAAAGAAAACCGCTTTTTGCAGATTCTGAAAGAGCAATGTTCATATATGAGAAAAATCCAAAAACAAGAAAAAATCGCTAAAGGGATTTTTAAATAAATCGCGGCCAATGTTCACATTTTTAGTGTTTTTCGGATTTTGCTTGGAAATCGAAATGGGACTTAACAAAATGTTGTAGACAATTTTCACTGCTACAACGGTATTATGACCTAAAAAACCCTAACAAGTAAAAAAGCATTAAGTTTGGCCGGGCCGAACTTTTCATACCCTCCACCATAAAATATTCTGAATGGAATAATTAGTTTTCATTCCTGTTCACAACTTTAAGTGGGTACCTAAAAATATCAGATAATGTACCTAAAATGTCTTCATTCAGGCAGCACTTTTATATGGTGCCTATATCTACCTGAGAAAACTGGTACCGCAAATGACAAATTACATTTAGTTCATCTAAAAATTGGGAGCTACCATTATATAGCGGTTATAACAAAACATGGAACTATGTTGATAGTTTTTGATGGAGAAGTTTTGTGACCACTGGGAATCTCAAATGTCAAATTACTGGTAGTTTGGTTGAAAAATGTAGGACAAATTCTATCTAGTTCGGTTAAAAATTGTAGTTCAAATCTTCAAAACACCGAAAATCGGGAGGTACCGTTATATGGAGGCTATATCCAAACATGGACTTATGTTGACAATTGTTGGTGGATAGGTGTGGTGACCACTAAAAACTTCATGTCAAATTACAGCTAGTTCGGTTGAAAATTGTAGGCAAAATTCTCAAAATACCGCAAATCGGGAGGTACCGTTATATGGGGGCTGTACCAAAAGATGGACCTATGTCCATAGATGTTTGAACATAAGTTTTGTGACCACAAAGGAACCTAAATGTTAAATTATAGCTAATTCGGTCTAAAAAGGTGACTTAAAACGTCAAAATACCTGACGTACCGTTATATGGGGGCTATTTCAAAAAATGGAACTAGGTCTACAAATTTTGTTATATAAGTTTCACACTTAAGAACCCTAAATGTCAAATTATATCTAATTAGGTCTGAAAATGTAGCTATAAACGCAAAAATACCGTAACCGATATAACCCATCATAAACTTGACCTGCCTGCAAACAAAAACGCATTTTCCCAAAATTCCAGCGTCCTATCTCCATTTTTGTGGATGCTAGAGTGATTACCACAGAGGGACGGGCGGAAGGACGGACATGCTTCACGATTTTCGAATTTTGTGTGGGAGGTACCCGAAGGAGTGGACTATAGCCCATATTCCAACCTGATACATGACTGGATGATACTGTGATGTGCATAGTCTGCACCAATCAGAAACTCCCGTGTAGCCTTAATTCTGAGGGTATAATCATGATAGAGGAATTCCCTTTTTTTTCTTAAATTGATGCAAATTACGATGCTGTAGGGGGTTTTGAAGTTTTTATGTTACCTTCGATTAGAAGTAATGTAATACCTCGAAATATTGATTTCTTTTACTGATTGAATTGGATAAATTCACTAAAAGCTATTTCTAAATGCGTTTGGTATTTGTTCTTTCTTAAAACAAATTTTTAATTGTTTTGTATAAATATGTATATATAGCCTAAATGGTCATTCTGAAAATAATATATAAAATGTCGTAATCATACATATCATTCGCAATCATATAAATAAATTCCGCGGAAAACTAGTGCCCAGGGGATGTGGTATAGGGTATCACATGGTGGGCACCGTCCGACGATAGCCACTTGTTTTATTTTGATATTTTGCCTGTTAGGGCGAAGATCATTCTAATGTTAATTATACCCTATACCACAATGTGGAAAAGGGTATTATAAGTTTGTTTTGGTAAAAATTCATGTAACACCGCGAAATATTCGTCGGAGACCCCCAATGTGGTATACCAATCTTCATATCTCGACGAGATAAAGCGATTTTGAGATGCGATTTGTCCGTCCGTCTGTCCATTATAAATTGTAAACACGCTCCAGGCCGCAATTATGGACCGATAGTCACGCAATTTTGTATGGAGGTCGGGTTCAGATCAGAATAGATCCCTATTCTTATTGGTGATAATCGTGAAATATTTAGCGGGTGAAATGGACCAAAAACATAATATTTATCCAATTTTCTAGCGGCTCTGTAGGTCTCAATAATAGTCCGATCAACGCGTAATTTTAGATAAGGTAAGAGCATATCACAATGGAGAAGCTTGCAATTTGAGATGGCGATCGGATAATATTTAGAGGGTTAAATGGACCAAAACTTTCGTGTGAAAATTGTGAAAATTTTAAATATACAGCTTATATCTTAATTCCTGGAAGTGACATTCCGGACAAGTGAGATATACTTGAAAGTGGAACGCTTGACCTTTCAATTGATGGCAATTATGTTGGTGTGCATGATCAGATAACAGAGTTACAGCCTAATATATTCCGTTATTTGTTTGTAGTGTAATAATAAACTCGCTAGAAGTCGCAATTATACATCAATAATCACGAAATTTTGCACCGGGTGAGAGTATAGGTCGAAAAAGATGCCTACAATTTTGAACGATGATCTGATATTCTTTAGCGGGTGAAATGGACCATTACTTTTGTATGAAAAATATAAAAATTTTATTTTTGGTCGATATTTTAATTCCTTGAGGACATATATATTTCGCAAAGTAGATAACGGGCCTACTGCCTAATATATAATGGGTTCTGTGTAGAGAACCACAGTTTTATCCCATGCTACATATTGTCTCTCCAAAAGTTTATGTAACACCACGAAATATTCGTCCTAGACCCCTATTTGGTATGCCAAAATTCATATCTCGACGAGATAAAGCCGCAATTATGGACCGATTGTAACGAATTTTTTAAGGAGGTTGGGTTCGGGCCAGAATAGAAATGATTAGTTTTTGCTGATGATCGTGAAATGTTCAGGGAATGAAATGGACCAAAAACAAAATGTTAACCAATTTTGTAGGTCAAAATAATAACCCGCAAAATTTTAAACAAAGTTTGAGTTTATGATGAAGAAGAAGCGTACAAACCAACGTTTAGATCAGATAATACTTAGCGGGTTAAATGGTTAAATGAAACTTTTGCGTGAAATTGGTAAGTAGTATTAAGTAGTAGTACTACATAAGTGGGTTTCATTACATTTTAGTTTGTGTGAACTAAATTTTCCTTTCCTGCTACAAAAATGTCTTTGTCCTGCTAGAAAACTTTTTGGTTTTGGTCATAAGTATTATACATTACATCTCTGATATCTGATAATTAAATTTCCACAATCATTGAAAAGAAGTTCCGTGGAGAGCGATTGTCCAGGGATAGTGGTATTGGGTATCCCATGGTCGGCTCCGTTGTTTTTATATATTTTTTGTTGCAGAAAAACTAATAGTTATTATACCCTATACCACAATGTGGAAAAGGGTATTATAAGTTTGTTTTGGTAAAAATTCATGTAACACCGCGAAATATTCGTCGGAGACCCCCAATGTGGTATACCAATCTTCATATCTCGACGAGATAAAGCGATTTTGAGATGTGTGTCTGTCCGTCCGTCCGTCCGTCCGTCTGTCCATTATAAATTGTAAACACGCTCCAGGCCGCAATTATGAACCGATCGTCACGAAATTTGGTATGGAGGTCGGGTTCAGATCAGAATAGATCCCTATTCTTATTGGTGATGATCGTGAAATATTTAGCGGGTGAAATGGACCAAAAACATAATATTTATCCAATTTTCTAGCGGCTCTGTAGGTCTCAATAATAGTCCGATCAACGCGTAATTTTAAATAAGGTAAGAGTATATCACAAAGGAGAAGCTTGCAATTTGAGATGGCGATCGGATAACATTTAGAGGGTTAAATGGACCAAAACTTTTGTGTGAAAATTGTGAAAATTTTTAATATACAGCTTATATCTTAATTCCTGGAAGTGACATTCCGGACAAGTGAGATATACTTGAAAGTGGAACGCTTGACCTTTCAATTGATGCCAATTATGTTGGCGTGCATGATCAGATAACAGAGTTACAGCCTAATATATTCCGTAATTTGTTTGTAGTGTAATAATAAACTCGTTAGAAGTCGCAATTATACATCAATAGTCACGAAATTTTGCACCGGGTAAGAGTATAGGTCGAAAAAGATACCTACAATTTTGAATCATGATCTGATATTCTTTAGCGGGTGGAATGGACCATTACTTTTGTATGCAAAATATAAAAATTTTATTTTTGGTCGATATTTTAATTCCTTGAGGACATATATATTTCGCAAAGTATCCTACATATAGAAAAAAACTACTGACCTTTCCTCTGATGTAAATTGCAATAAAGTGTTTGCTAGATAACGGGCCTACTGCCTAATATATAATAGGTTCTATGTAGAGACCCACATTTTTATCCCATGCTACATATTGTCTCTCCAAAAGTTTATGTAACACCACGAAATATTCGTCCTAGACCCCATATTTGGTATGCCAAAATTCATATCTCGACAAGATAAAGCGATTTAGCAATGTGTGTCCGTCCATTAAAAATTGTAAACAAGCTTAAGGCCGCAATTATGGATTGTAACGCATTTTTTAAGGAGTTTGGGTTCGGGCCAGAATAGAAATGATTAGTTTTTGGTGATGATCGTGAAATGTTCAGGGGATGAAATGGACCAAAAACAAAATTTTAACCAATTTTGTAGCGGCTCTGTAGGTCAAAATAATAACCCGCAAAATTTTAAACAAAGTTTGAGTTTATGATGAAGAAGAAGCGTACAAACCAACGTGAAGATCAGATAATACTTAGCGGGTTAAATGGACTGAAACTTTTGTGTGAAATTGGTAAAAATTTCAATAACGTAGCGGTTAAACAACGGAAGTAGTAGTACTACATAAGTGGGTTTCATTACATTTTAGTTTGTGTGAACTAAATTTTCCATTCCTGCTACAAAAATGTCTTTGTCATGCTAAATAACTTTTTGGTTTTGGTCATGAGTATTATACATAACATCTCGGATATTTGATAAATAAATTTTCACAATCAGTGAAAAGAAGTTCCGAGGAGAGCGATTGTCCAGGGATAGTGGTATAGGGTATCCCATGGTCGGCTCCGTCCGACTATAGACTTTTCTTACTTGTTTTTTTCCTATTTTCTTTACAGGTAAGACTTAACATTAAACAATTATAAGGCCGACATATTGGTGAGTTTATTTCATTAGTTATTTAAAATGAATATAGGCATATAATTGATATTAATAGGTGCACCGAATCGTATGTACAATTTCTAACTGATACTACGTATACGTTTTAAGGTTCTCCAATTTAATTTAACTGGAATACATAAATGCTGGAAAATTTTAGCTTTGCATTTTTGAACGAGCTTCTTTTTTTAATTCATTTCTTTAATATAAAAGTGGTTATCTTCTTTTTTGTAAACCAAACTATAATGCATCCAATCAAGGTTATTCATTCCTTTTGTCAGATGTTGCTGCTAATGTATACTCCTTTTCGGTTTCATTCTGACTTCGTGATACTCAATACCATTTTCTGGGACTGGTTCAGTGGCATATTCCCAGCCTAAGAAAGTAATCTCTTCATAATCTATAAGTTAAAATTTTTCTTTTTTTGATGGGCTTTTAAATCTTGGAAATTTTCAGAACTAAATGTGTGTTCCCGTACTTTTTTAATGGTAAATGTAGTAAAAGAGCGAACTGTAAAAAATGAGATAAACATACAACTTTAATTACGGGAAGGGAAAATTAAAAAAACAAACGTCAAAAAACTGGAGCAAACTCAAACTCGGCCTACCAGCCAATCAGAAGGCGGCAACCATGTTACTTATTTTCACACGCTCAAATTTGTCGTGTAAAATGTTTTTAAAGATAGTAACATTCAGCGCCATTTTTGTTTGAAAAGAAGTGAATATTTTACAACTTTGTTGTGTGCGGGATCGGGTTTTCTGGTAAAATGTGAAAAAGTTGTAAAAATTTTAAATACTTTTTAGTTCTGGTAGAATCTTAGTGAAGAATCTGTCATCTGAATGCCGAAATATGTAATTAATGTTCACCATGTAAAGAAGCTTACCACAGAAATTTTTGTGTTGCTGTGTAAATTTCTTAGACATTTCATTTTGACAATACAAAAGTAATCATGATAACCCGATAGATTAACCTACGTATAACTAATATTAATTGAGTTCTTTGCATACGTCATACGCTCCCATGCCAAGTCAAGTTTGACTGTGGTCGTTCGCAAAACGAACCTATTAGGTTTTGATGGCATACATAGAGATATTAATGTAATGTGAGCCACCGTGGGGCAGTGGTAAGTACGTCCGCCTTGAACTCAGATGGTCTGCGGTTCAATCGCTGGCAAGAACATCAAAATTTTCAGGGGTGGAAAATCCCCTCAGCGTAGTGCTGGCTTACATATCCTGAGTATTTCAGCCATGAAAAATTTCTCTCTAGGTTAAATTCTGGAAACTTGAATCAGATTAAATGGGAAAGAAGCTTAAAAAATATATGTAAATTATTTTTATGAAATCACATGAGAAAATAATCTATTAAACTTTACAAAAACCATTTTTTCGATTCAGCATATATCGAAAATTAAAACTGCAACGCTATCCAATACTTTGATGTCTACTAATAAAAAAACACTTATGAATATTTTATATAATTCAAAAATTAAATGAACAACATTTTCTTGTGGATAGTTTAATACACGAAGCGCAAATGAGTTGATTTTTAGTGTCCCGACTCTAATCTGAATCTTTGTTTTATAATTTTGTTGAAGTCATTGTGAATAGAACTATGAGATTTTACAGTTAAAAAGAGTTCTTAAAATCTGGCGAATGATGTATTGGTCAAGGTATTGGCCTTTCTGCCAAAACTTTGACTTCAAGCGTAAGAGCTTAACATTTGCGGTCACTGGTATTAAATAAGTGCTCCATTAACATTGGTTCGCTAGTCTGTAGTCCACGCGTGAACAATATCGTTGTATAGATGGAAAATGTATGAATGTATGTATGTATGTATGAAGCGTTCCAAAATCGACGTGAATAATCTACCATCTGACTGTCGAATAACATGTTTTCTAAACTGTCCATGTCTTTTAGTGGTTGAAAAATATTCTTAAAGCTATCCAAGACAATTCCTTAAAATATCCACGTTTAAGGGCATGTTGGTTCTTTAAGACATATATGTCTTTTGTGGGAGAGGTGGGAAAGAGTGGACCGATATAACCCATCTTCGAACTTAAACTAAGCTTGGGCAAAATATTACGAAAGCAAATTTTGGACCAAATCGGTCGATCTGTTCGAGAGTTATCGTGCGCACCAGCCAGACAGACGGACGGGCATTGCTAAATCGACTCCAAATTGTGTGAAACGGATTTCGTCCAAACATACTTAGGGTCTATGAGGCACATTTTGCCCGTATGAAAGTGTATATACCCTCGTTAGCATAAATAGGAAAGTGGGATGTGCGCCAACCTATTTTGCATCATAATAAAGCTGATATTTTCCTCACCCATTGACGGGCTTTCCTTTTGGAATACGACTACTAAAAGCGGAGATATTCGCATAAGAATAAAACTTTGAATTTTTGTCCGCATAAGTTTTTTACTCAAGCTCAATATGCTTCTTCCTCTCTGGGAGCCCTATTAACCACCAAAATTTCGTGACGATCCTATCAAAAGAGCAACCTGTAGCATGATTACAAAAAATGGAAAAATGGGATGCATTACCGACTTATGCGATATCTCTGTTGTTGTTGTACCTACTCTAACCTACTTTGCAACAATGTAAAGGAAATCTCATCTTCTTCCATTGCCGGGCTTTCCTTTTTGGAATACACCTAATAGAAGCTGAGATATTCGCATATGAATAAAACGCTGAATGTTGTCCACATAAGTTTTTTTAATATTATTCGACCATCAACAAAATAGACTTGAACCCGCATTAACCCTCAAAATTTCGTTACGATCCAATCAAAATTGCGACCTGTAGCGCGATTAAAAAATGGAAAATGGGATATATTACCGACTATTGCGATATCTTCCTCCCCACATAGTGGCGTAGGGTATAAGTAGCTGGTGGGCGGGATAAGAACTCACTGACATTGGTCCAATCTTTGAGCATCTTAATATTTGTCTCAAACTTAAATCAAATATGATGATATATATCCTACAGCGTCTTCTAGTAACTTCTCAGAAAATTTAGAATTGTTGCTTTCTTAATCGAATATATTTCTTGTTATTCGGATAATAATATGCAAACATATGTAAATACAGAATGGTCCAAGAGCTTCAAAAGAAATCCTACTATGACCAACTAAAACGGCTGGTTGGCACAATAACTATCGAACAAAATTACTCCCAAAATATATCCACTTCCGAGATGGTCTATGCCGTCCATTACTTCAGGTACAGCCTCCTCCAAATTAAATTTATTAGCAAAACGGCAGCATTTATTCTGAAAGTAAACAATCGTTGAGATAATTACCTAAAAATTCTTATAATACTAAAAGTTCAAGACCAAAAGTCTCACTTGAATTCATACTTTTTTCGGTTGTGTATGCGGCCTTCGATCTCTCCATAGATGAAAGTCTCAATTCACAGAGGCTGTGGGCATATTTCAGTTAACAAACTGTTTACTTCTAAAAAATATTTTTCCATCCACCATCCACCATCAGCCCGTTGGCCTTGGATTTTGCAACGCCAAGGTCTGATTATAGTTTACAAAAATATAAAACATCCACTCCTAATGATGATAGTTAAATGTTTTTTTCTTTTAGTGACACGGAGCGTATGACAGACATTTTACGTATACGTATCTATTAACGTAACTAAAATTGGTTATACCCACACTTGTCTAAATGGATGATTTTGCATTTGCCGAATTAAATTTTCACTTAATCAATTTGTCTAATTCTTGGCCTTAAGCAATTTTAAGCTTAACTCTACCTTAAGGACAGTGTTTAGTTTTGTACAGCATAGTAGTTTTGTACAACAAGAGTAATGTGATTTTTTAGGGAAGTTCATACTTCTTGAGATATGGACACCGATATTCCCAAAAAAGTTTTACAGCCACAAACAAAATTATGACCATTGTAAAAATATTAGAGAAAAATAATTTGTTTCGAGTTACCTCTGTTGGATATGTAAGTTAAAAACAAACTTTTCGCACAAAGCGTTTTACTTAATGACTTTAACTGGTCGAGATAGGTGGCACCACTGTAGTAGTACCTTTGCCCTTACAATAAATGATTTACGAATAAATAATCTGAATTTAAAAGCAATCAGGACCACTCCTTGGAGTCATCATACCCTACATAACTCCATGCCAAAGATAAAAGAATTTGACATTTTATTATTACATTTTGATATATGTATGTACATATATACATGACATATACGATTAAATGCCATAGTTTTTGCCATTGCCTTCTCCTTTTCCACAACCTCTCCCCATAAACATTCGCGACATCTAGGGGGAATAGCTTCTATATAACCATATACAGATGAACATTTATTTTTCAATAACTATGAAAGTATTTAGTTACGGTTCTTTGACACAAATCCTCTTCAAATGAGATGAACTATTTTTTCTGTGAGTATTTTTCTTTTTGGCAATCGAAATATTTATAGTGAAGAATATTTATAGTGAAGAATATATATATATATATATATATATATATATATATATATATATATATATATATATATATATATATATATATATATAGATGAAGATGATGAAATAAGTTGTTTGGGGAAAATAGTAGATCATAAAGGATTTTCTTGTTTAAAATGTGTTGAACGGAAAAGCTAGCAATTTATTTTGTGCAAATTCTGAGCCTATAAGTATGCTAAAAATTTATTGGGTTAAGAGGATTTTGAAATCGATAAGATCTATAAAATGTTGATAATTTTTTGATACTGCGACTATACAGGAAAAGACAAATGAGTTCATGCATTGACTGACAAAAAATGGAAAATTATTCTTGAGCCGTAGGCGTACGGATAATGACTGACAATTTTTTTTTTTATCAGAAATAAGAATATTTAGGCTGCTTTAGGAAGAATTTAGCACTTTAAAGAAAAACATGTCAAAGTTGCAGTTTAATAATAATAATAATAATAATAATAATAATAATAATAATAATAATAATAATAATAATAATAATAATAATAATAATAATAATAATAATAATAATAATAATAATAATAATAATAATAATAATAATAATAATAATAATAAGAATAATAATAATAATAATAATAATAATAATAATAATAATAATAATAATAATAATAATAATAATAATAATAATAATAATAATAATAATAATAATAATAATAATAATAATAATAATAATAATAATAATAATAATAATAATAATAATAATAATAATAATAATAATAATAATAATAATAAAATTTAAAAAAAAAAACAAGTAAAAAAGTATCAGTCGGCTTTGCCGACAGAGATATACCCTCAGCCTGTGCAAATTGAAACACTTTTTCACAAAAAACTTATGTATTTAGGGGGTTTCAAAATTTTTGGTCGTACGAACCGACAAAAATGTTGATTAGGATTAAAGTTCAAAAATTTTGCGGAAAAGTTACTTAAAGGAGTGGACCGTCATAGACCATGCGGGTGCCATAGGGGGTTTTTACACCATTCGGGCTGTTTTCTCAAGAAGTATGGACTTGCCCCTGAAACAACTTTTACCATCGTAATTGAGGCAGCGAATGTAAGTTGCTTCAACAAAAATCAAAGTGATTCAAGTGAACATATCCAAAATTTTGTGTGGGAGGTACGGGATGGAGTGGACAAATATAGTCCATATTCGAACCTTATCTATATCTGATAGATATTATGGGAATGTGTAAAGTATGGACCAAATCGGTCACTCCCATCAAGAGTTATCGTGCGCACAATTTTTCCGAATATTTTTGAACTTTTGTGGGGCAGGTACCTGAAGGAGTGGACCGATATGGCTTATCTACGAACTTAAACTAAGTTTGGAAACAATATTACGAAAGCCAAATTTTGGCCGAAATCGGAATTTCCGTTCGAGAATTATCTTGCGTTTCTACCCATAAACATGGTGTCATAGGGTTTGTTTTTCAACCTTCAGGCTATTTTTTCAGGAAGTATGGACTTGCCCCTGAGCAACTTGTACCTTCATATAGGGGACAGTGTATACAAGATGTTACAACAATAACCAATGCGATTCGAGAGCAGGTCCTAAACTGAACTTTTCCGAAATTTTGTGTGAGAGGTACCCGAAGGCGTGGACCGATTGAGTCCATATTCCAATATCATCTAAGTTTAGTAGAAATATCACGATGTGCAAAGTATGGACCAAGTCGGTTATTCCCTTCAAGAGTTATGGTGCGCACAAATTTTCCGAACATTTTCGAACTTTTGTGGGGGAGGTACCGGAAGGAGTGGACCGATATAATCCATCTTTGAACTTGGACTAAGTTTGGACAAAATATAACGAAAGCCAAATTTTGGACCGAATCGGCAGATCCGTTCGAGAGTTATCTTGCGCTCCAACCACTACACACGGTGTCATAAGGTTTTTTGTAACTTTCAGGCTATTTTCTCAGGAAGTATGGACTTGCCCCTAATGAAACTTACAGCGTCGTATAGAGGACAGCGAATACAACATGCGTAAACAAAAATCAAAGAGATTCGAGACCAGGTCCTAAACCGAACTTTTCCGAAATTTTGTGTGGGAGCTACCCGAAGGAGTGGACCGATTGAGTCCATATTGGAACCTCATCTAAGTTTGCTAGAAATTACACGATGTGCAAAGTATGGACCAAATCGGTTATTCCCTACAAGAGTTATCGTGCGCACAAGTTTTGCGACAATTTTTGAACATTTGTGGGGGAGGTACCTGAAGGAGTGGACCTATATGGCCCATCTTCGAACTTAAATCGAATCTGGACAAAATATTTCTATACCCAAAATTTGAACGGAATCCATTGATCCGTTCGAGAGTTATCGTGCGCACCAGCCAGCCTGACAGACAGACGGACGGACATTGCTAGATCTACTCAAAATTGCCTGAAACGGATATCGTACAAACATACTTGGGGTCTAAAACCATTATTTCGATGAGGCACATTTTTGGTCGTATCAAAGTGTAAATACCCTCTTTAGCCTAAAGGCTGAGGGTATAATTACAACGTCGTAACAGGGGCCGCAAGTGCAACCTCCTGCTTCACAAATTAATAAGATCAGAGAGGAGTTGTTAAACTATACTTTTTCCAAATTTTGTGTGGGAGGTACTCAAATGAGTGGACCGTGAAAAGTGAAAGTAATATTACCAATAGCGAAGTTTGGCTCAATTCGGTTATTCCCTCCTAGAGTTATCATGCCCACAATCTTGGCGAAAAATGTTGAACCTTTGTGGGGGAGGTACCGGAAGGAGTGGACCGATATGGTCTATCTTCGAATTTAAACTAAGTTTGGACAAAATGTTGAAAAACCCAAAATTTTAACCAAATATGTTGGTCCGTTCGAGAGTTATCGTGCACTCCAACTACGACACATGGTATTATATGGGTTGTTTGCAGTTTTCGTGCTGATTTCTGAGGAAGTATGGACTTGCTCCTGAAAAAAATTATATTGTCGTAATGGGGGTAGGGAATACAAGTGGCTGGAACAAAAATCAAAGCGATTCGAGAGCAGGCCTTAAACTGCACTTAAGCAAAATTTTGTGTGGGAGGTACCCGAAAGAGTGAACCAATTGGGTCCATATTGGAACCTCATCTATGTCTGGTAGAAATGTCACGATGTGCAAAGTATGGACTAATTCGGTTACTCCCTTCAAGAGTTATCGTGCGCACAATTTTTCCGAACATTTTTGAACTTTTGTGGGGGAGGTACTTGAAGGAGTGGACCGATATGGCCCATCTTCGAACTTAAATCAAATCTGGACAAAATATTTCGACACCCAAAATTTGAATCGAATCGATTGATCCGTTCGAGAGTTATCGTGCGCACCAGCCAGCCAGACAGACAGACAGACGGACAGACAGACAGACGGACGGACATTGCTAGATCGACTCAAAATTGTCTGAAACGGATATCGTACAAACATACTTGGGGTCTAAAACCATTATTTCGATGAGGCACATTTTTGGCCGTATCAAAGTGTAAATACCCTCTTTAGCCTAAAGGCTGAGGGTATAAAAAAAAACAGCAGAGCCCGGCTGAGATTTAAACCGGGGTTGTCGCCAACCAACAGCAAATCCACATAAAACAAAATCTTTCGATATGAAAGACGTATTGAAAAATTGACTTCTAGAAAGGAAGGGGACAAATGACTAGTCTTTGGAAAAACAACTTCAATTTCAATTTAATTTAATCACAATAATTATGCCGTATTTAAAATATTGATTTCCCAGTAAAAATTTGGATCCATTAGTCATTACGTAACCCATTACAAAGTAATGTAAACAAGCTTCTTTTCCCATTACCAGTAATCTGAAAAGAGGAAAGTGATGAAGTTAAGCCAATGGGGGAAACTCCAGACTTAGCAATCATATGATTGAATCTTCAACTAAAACAAAACAAACAAAAAACAGCGAAGACACGCGCAAAACGGAATTTTGTAAATAAAATTCCAACGACATACTCACAGGTAACTGTGTTGATGTTATTTCAACTTAACAGAAATCGATGATTTCTTAGTTGAATCGTGCTGTCAGCTTGCAAATATTTTGTTTTGGTGTTTTTTTGGGAAAGCCGAAAAGTGAGCATCATTCTCATTAACATGAGAATACTCGATGCTTAAAGAGTTCAGGTTTTCACTAAAAAATCGTCATTTCAAAAACTGAAAAGCCAATTGATAATTCCCTTCGCCGGGATGAAATCATGATATTGGTAGCGATCAGTAAATTTTGCAAGCTGTCAGTGCGTTTTGTAAACATTTTTCTCTGCAAAGAGGAAAGTGATGAAGTTAAGCCAATGGGGGAAACTCCAGACTTAGCAATCGTAATGGGATACTTCTTAAAAAACAAGTAAAAACGTATCAGTCGGCTTTGCCGACAGAGATATACCCTCAGCATGGACAAATTGAAACACTTTTTTCACAAAAAACTTATGTAGTTAGGGGGTTTCAAAATTGTGGTCGTATGAACCGACAAAAATGTTGATTAGGATTAAAGTTCAAAATTTTTGCGGAAAAGGTACTTAAAGGAATGGACCGACATAGACCATAGGGGTGCCATAGGAGGTTTTTAAACCTTTCGGGCTGTTTTCTCAAGAAGTATGGACTGAAATAACTTTTACCATCGTAATTGAGGCAGCGAATGTAAGTTGCTTCAACAAAAATCAAAGTGATTCAATAGCAGGTCTTAAAGTGAACTTATCCAAAATTTTGTGTGGGAGGTACGGGATGGAGTGGACAAATATAGTCCATATTCGAACCTGATCTATATCTGGTAGATATTATGAGAATGTGTAATGTATGGACCAAATCGGTCACTCCCATCAAGAGTTATCGTGCGCACAATTTTTCCGAATATTTTTGAACTTTTGTGGGGTAGGTACCTGAAGGAGTGGACCGATATGGCTTATCTACGAACTTAAACTAAGTTTGGAAACAATATTACGAAGGCCAAATGTTGGCCGGAATCGGCATTTCTGTTCGAGAATTATCTTGCGCTACCACCCATAAACATGGTGTCATAGTGTTTGTTTTTCAACTTTCAGGCTATTTTTCAGGAAGTATGGACTTGTCCCTGAGGAAACTTGTACCTTCGTATAGGGGACAGTGAATACAAGATGTTACAACAAAAACCAAGGCGATTCGTGAGCAGGTCCTAAACTGAACTTTTCCGAAATTTTGTGTGGGAGATAGTCAAAGGAGTTTACCGATTGAGTCCATATTGGAACCTCATCTAAGTCTGGTAGAAATTTCATAATGTGCAAAGTATGGACCAAATCGGTTACTCTCTTCAAGAGTTATCGTACGCACAAATTTTCCGAACATTTTCGAACTTCTGTGGGGGAGGTACCGGAAGGAGTGGACCGATATAATCCATCTTTGAACTTGAACTAAGTTTGGACAAAATATTACGAAAGCCAAATTTTGGACCGAATCGGCAGAGGACAGCGAATACAACTTGCGTAAACAAAAATCAAAGCGATTCGAGACCAGGCCCTAAACTGAACTTTTCCGAAATTTTGTGTGGGAGGTACCCGAAGGAGTGGACCGATTGAGTCCATATTGGAACCTAATCTATGTTTGGTAGAAATTACACGATGTGCAAAGTATGGACCAAATCGGTTATTCCCTACAAGAGTTATCGTGCGCACAAGTTTTGCGACAATTTTTGAACATTTGTGGGCGAGGTACCTGAAGGAGTGGACCTATATGGCCCATCTTCGAACTTAAATCGAATCTGGACAAAATATTTCGATACCCAAAATTTGAACCGAATCGATTGATCCGTTCGAGAGTTATCGTGCGCACCAGCCAGCCAGACAGACCGACAGACAGACAGACGGACGGACATTGCTAGATCTACTCAAAATTGTCTGAAACGGATATCGTACAAACATACTTGGGGTCTAAAACCATTATTTCGATGAGGCACATTTTTGGTCGTATCAAAGTGTAAATACCCTCTTTAGCCTAAAGGCTGAGGGTATAATTACAAGGCAAACCTACTTACTTTGCTCCTCACTAAGTAATGAGGACGGTGGCACAGTGGGTGTGTGTCCGACTATAAATCCTAGGGTTGTGTGTTCAACGCTCACTGTCGGCACGCGAGTTTTTTTTTTAATTAAAAAATAACAGTTCGTGGTGCACATGTGCACTGGACATTTAAGTTCTTAAGCAACCCTTAATGTTCGTGTGCGTGGCATAGTATGTAGTGTCTTTGGCTAGAAATCAGAGGGTTCGTGTGTTCAACTCGCACAGCGAGCGAAATAAAATAAAGTAAAATAAAAGTAAGAAGTGTGATGAAATTAAAAAAAAAATCTCCGCATAGACTGTTCTAAAAATAGAATTTTTTTCAACTTACTTTTCAACTTCTAGTGGCCACAGAAAAACTAGTTATTCCAGTGGTCATAAAATAACTACAAACTGAGTGCGACATGCCCTTGTAAAAATAATGGGGAAGAAAGGGGGTTTGAGAGTAGTTACGGCTGCCAAAAATCCCTTACAAAACCCATGATTTTGGGAGGACTTTTTTGCTGGGTTTTGTATCACGAGTTTGCTTTAAAATCAGTAGGTACCGTAATGTGGGACTATACCAAATTCTTGACATATACCAAACATTTTTGGTAACCAAAATTCCTCATAAAGGTCTCGAAATATTAAATTACGTTAAAATAAGTTGGAAGAAGTTTTTGAAAAAGTTTTAGAGTTAGCCGGTAGGGTTTTGGAGTTTTGGACCATTATCTTAGGAAGTATTGACTTACTCCGGAACAAAATGTACCATTGTAAATGAGGCCGCTCCAACAAACCACTGAAAAAGAATCAAAACGATGCGAGAGGAGCTCCTAAACTTCACTTTATCCGAATTGTGTGTAGTGAGGTACCCGAAGGAGTGGACCGATACAATCCATATTCCAACCTGATACATGACTGGATGAAATAATACGATGTGCAACGCCTGCACCAATCAGAAACTCCCTGCGAGAATTATCTTGCGGATTTGCCATTTTGGTTGGTTCCGTCAGGGTTTCTTGGAGCTTTTAGGCCAATATCTCGGGAAATATGGACTTCCCCAAGAAAAAATTGCAAAAATTGTTGTAAAGGGAGCCGAATGGACAACTTACTGAAAATAATTGCAAAACCATCCGAGAGGAGCTCTTAAACTTCACTTTATGTGAGTTTTGTGTGGGAGGTACTTAAAGGATTGGACCGATATAGTTCATATTCAAACCCGATCTATATCAGGAAGGAATAATACGATGTGCAAAGTTTTGAGCAACTCGATTGCTCCCTTCGAGAGTTATCGTTCAGACCATTTTGCAGAAAAAAATTGAATTTTTGTGGGGGAGGTACCAGAAGGAGTAGACCGATATGGCCCATCTTCCAACTTAACCTAAGTTTGAAGTTATCGTGCGCACCAGCCAGCCAAACAGACAGGGTATAAAAATTTCAATATTTGCACGTACAAGTAGGGGCTCCAAATGACTACAATTGTCTAGCAGCAACAATATCTAATATGCCTGATGATATAAAAACGGAAAAAAGATTTATATTTTCTTGTAACTGATGATTGGCAAAAACGATTTTTAATATTTTTTGGTAATGTTTTCTTGAGATATCGGTACTTCCTGAAATAATGACACCAAAATTCTAGGACCTTTATACTATACCTGTGTACTGGAATTTTAATGAATTCCATTACTATTAGCGTTTTTAAATAGATTATGCTGACTATATAACCTCTCAAATGGATTTTTGGATGGGACTAATGTCCTTCCATATATTAAGACATAACTATGAAAATTGGTTGGGAGGTTTATCTGCAAAGTATTTATAACATTATTTCAAAAAAGGATTCGATAGTTAAGTGCTAAATATTATTTTTAACTAGCAGACCCCGGTCTGCGTTGCTGACCCATCGTTATGAGTTTTAATGACAACTTTTTATCGACTTTATGCTTGACAATTCAAAAATAGGTATTTTCGTCCTCACTTCTTCGGTCCATTGTCAAACCGAGAAGGATTTTAAATTTATCAACAGATTTTGTGCCTTTTAGGATTTATTATCGTCCATGTCCCTGTCTTTATCCTAAAGCGATCTAATTATAAAAGTTAAAAAATGGTTAAATCGAATTCTCCCGCTTATTGAGACTTGTATGTTTTAGCTTTTCATGGCTGATGGACCGTTGAACCTCACAATTTAAGTACATTTGTAAATATATAGTTTTCCTTGATCGGGGGCGCAACTACCGTTGTCTCGAAAACTAATGTGCAACCTGATTCACTCATAAGTTTAGCAAATATTTACTTACTTACTTAGCTGGCCTTTTACAGAACATTTGTTCCATAAGCCGAACTAAGAAAAAATCTCCAATCCTCTCTGTTTGCTGCTGTATTTTCCCAATCTGGGATGTGTAGCTTTGTGATATCTCGTTTCACTTGTTCGCTCCAACGAAGCTTTGGCCTTCCAGATCTGCGAGAACCTCCATGCGGCCCGTATTTATACGCCTTTTTAGCGGGTTCATCATCACTCATTCTTATAACATGGCCTAGCCATCGCAATCGTTGTATCTCGATTCGTTCAACTATATTGATGTCATTGTATAGTTGATACAGCTCGATGTTCATACGACGCCGATATTCGCCGTCAACACAGATTGGCCCATAGATCTTTCGTAGAATTTTTCTCTCAAACACACAAAGCACTGCCTTATCTGCTTGAGCAAGTACCCATGCTTCGGAACCATACATTAGCACGGGTAGTATCAGTGTTTTGTACAGTGTTATTTTTGTTTGACGAGAGGTGGCTTTATTCCTAAACTGCTTACTCAGCCCAAAGTAGCATCTGTTAGCCAACACTATTCTTCTTCGTATTTCACAACTGATGTTATTTGTTGTGTTTATGGCGGTGCCGAGGTAGACGAAGTCCTTTACTACCTCAAAATTATAGGTACCAACATTCACAGATGGTGCGGTGTTTATGGACATATTACGCGTCGATACCATCAACTTGGTTTTTACGCCGTTTACTGCCAGACCAACTTTAGCAGATTCTCTTTCGACTTTTGCAAAGGTGTCAGTTACTTCCTTTACCGATCGACCCATGATGTCAATGTCGTCGGCATAAGCCAGTAACATGTGGCTGTTCGTGTATATTGTTCCATTTCTTTTGACCTTCGCGTCTCGTATGACCTTTTCCAGTAGGATGTTAAATAGATCACACGACAGGCCGTCTCCTTGTCTGAAACCTCTTTTGGTAGTAAACTCTTCGGAGAGGTTCTTTCCAATTTTAACTGAGGATCTCGTCTCAGTTAATGTCATTCTACAAAGTCGAATGAGCTTTGCAGGAATACCAAAATCAGACATGGCTTGGAACACCTTTGAACGTATAGGGCTGTCGAATGCTGCTTTATAATCGACGAAAAGATGGAAGGTGTCGATCTGCATTTCTTGGGTCTTTTCCAGGATTTGTCTCAAGGTAAATATCTGGTCAATGGTGGATTTGCCAGGTCTAAAGCCGCACTGATAGGGTCCAATAATTTCATTGACCATAGGCTTTAGTCTCTCACACAATATGCCAGATACTATCTTATATGCAATAGGGAGCAGACTTATGCCCCTATAATTGGAGCACACAGTCTTATCACCCTTCTTGTGGACTGGACATAGGATGCTCACGTTCCAATCGTCGGGTACGCGTTCTTCCTGCCAGATGGTGCTAACTAGCTGATGCATACACCTTATCAGCGTGTCGCCTCCGGTTTTGAACAGCTCGGCTGGTAGGCCATCTGCTCCTGCCGCCTTATTATTCTTCAGCCGGTTTATTGCTGTCCTTACCTCATCTTGGCTGGGCGGTATACATTCAATACCATCATCTGGGATTGGATCTGTGGTATCTTCGCCGTCTTCACTGCTATCGGATACCAACAGTTTGGAAAAATGTTCTTTCCATATCCTGAGCACACTATCTGTATCAGTTACCAAATTACCTTGTTGATCTCTACAGGAGGATATTCCTGTACCAAAGCCATCAGTTTGATGCTTCACTCTTTGATAGAATTTTCGGACTTCGTTCTGTCTCCTGTACATCTCCATTTGTTCACACTCCCTCTTTTCCATTTCTCTCTTTTTCCTGCGGAAAAGACGTTTCTCCTCTCTCCTTTTCTCCCGATACCTCTCTCGTGCGCTACGCGTTGCTACTGATTGTAAAGTAGCCCTATATGCCGCATTTTTTTCTTCGGTAGCAGCACGGCACTCCTGGTCATACCACGGATTCTTTGGTGGAGGTCTCTGGTATCCAAGTACTGATTTTGCGGCTGTTTGCATGGAGTGGGCAATATTTTGCCATTGTGCTGATATGTTATCGGGACGAGAAGCGCTATCATTAAGCAATTGGGTCAGTTGAGTGGAATATGCTGTGGCTATCTGTTGTGTTTGCAGCTTGGCGATGTCCAACTTTCGTGTTGTGTCGGTCCGTGCTTTATTTGCAACGTTTAGACGGGTACGTACCTTTGCTGCAACGAGGTAATGGTCCGAATCTATGTTTGCTCCTCGGAACGATCGTACATCCAACACGCTCGATGAATGTCTTCCATCTATCACAACGTGATCAATTTGATTTATTGTTCTTTGGTCTGGAGACAGCCAAGTGCCCTTATGAATATCGAGATGCTTAAATCTGGTACTGCTAACTACCATGTTTTTTGCCGCTGCGAAGTCTATCAGCCTCATTCCATTGTCTGATGTTTCACTATGTAGACTGAATTTCCCAACTGTTTGTCCAAAGATATTCTCCTTTCCAATTTTGGCATTAAAATCGCCTAGAACAATTTTAATGTCATGGGCAGGACAACGGTCATATGTTTCTTCTAAGCTCTCGTAGAATATATCTTTGGTCTGTTCGTCCTTGTCTTCGGTTGGGGCATGAGCGCAGATAAAGCTGATGTTGAAGAATTTTGCTTTAAATCGAATTGTAGCAAGTCTTTCATTCACTGGGGTGAAGCTGGAGACCAGATGTTTTAACCTCCGACCAACTACAAAACCGCAACCAAACTCATGCTTTGTGTCATGGCAGCTATAATACAGTGCGTCACCCTTAGGTGTTGTTGTGACATCTTTCCCAGTCCATCGTATTTCCTGTATGGCAGTAATATCGGCTTTGTACTTTCCAAGTACGTCTGCCAATGCGAAGACTGCACCTTCTCTATAAAGAGTGCGAACATTCCAGGTGCAGATTCGAAGATCATGGTCCTTAAAACGTTTGCGGGGTTCGTCAACTTTAGAGGGGTTTGTTTTTCTTTTCTTTCGTTTAGCAAATATAGCGATTATAAAATAATAGGTCCCGAAATTTGTCTACAAATATATAGCATTTTGGACCACCGGACATTCCTGAACATTGTCTGAAAATTAGGTTCAGTAGTTTTGGAAAAATAATGTTTTGAAAAGAGTGGGTGTGGTCATCAGTTTTCAAGATATAACATATTAAAAATAGTGGGTCTGGTCCGGTATTTTGGCTCCAAATATGTACCTAGGACGCACACAACTTCATTGCCTACCAAAATGTATGCTGAAACCGATATAATCATAAGTTTGGTTTATACATATAGCGATTAACAGAAAGGCATGTGGAAGGTACCCCACCTCTTCCGATATTCATAAAATATACATAACAACGGCTAAGTATGAGCTTTTGCTGCAAATTTTATGGAAATCCCTTCAGTAGTATTGGAGTTATGACATATTAAAAAAACAGGCGTGGTCGGGTCTATAGGCCCCAAAGAAGTACCTAGATAGTAGATTAATCCGTAAATTTTTAATCCGATACATACATAATGTTTGCAAATATAACGTTTTTTTAAATATAGGGGCGGTACCCCGAACCCTCTCGAATTCAATAAAATACGTAACCTTTTTTCGGGGGCGTGGTAAACTTTTCTTTCCAAAAAACCTAAGTTGGGTTATGACAGCATTTGATTTTTATTCATAAAGATAATACGTTTTTTTAAATATGCCCCCTTCAAAATTCAAGAAAATATGCCCGTACATTCCCTGACATTTTCAGGAAAATCGGTTATGTAGTTTTGTAGATGTAACATATTTTAAAAAGTGGGTGTGGTCAAGTCTTTGGATCCTAAAAAAGTAGGTAAGGTCGGAGACACAACCACAAATGTCTCGCAAATTAACTTCCAAACCGATACATTCGTAATTATTGTAAATATAACATTTTTTAAAACATAGGGTATAGGGGAAGTACCCCGCCTTTTCCGAAATTCAACTGAATTTGTAGCCTATTTTATGCGGGGCCATCTCTGTACATTTCCTGGCAATTTCAGAAAAATCAGTTCAGTAGTTTTTGTAAAAATAATAAAAATTGAAAATTGAAAAAGTGGGCGTAAAAGTGAGCAGGGTTATGGCGCACATTTTACAGAAAAAATGATCGAAATCGGTCCAGCCGTTCTCAACTGATGCCATTACCAACGAACGATATTTGATTTTTATTTATAAAGATTTAAAAGTTTAGAAAAATCGAGATTTTCTTGAAAATCCCTTCAGTAGTTTTGTAGATATAACCTAATTAGAAAGTGAGCGTGGTCGGATCTTAAGTCCCAAAATAAGTACGTAAGGTTGGAGACACAATCCCCATTGACTCGCAAATAAATTCCCAAGCCGATACATTCGTATTGGTTGCAAATATTGCATTTTTACAAAAATTAGGCATAGGGGAGGTACCCGCCCGATCCGAAAGTCAAAAAATATGTAGCCTATTTTTATCGGGGACCAACCCTGTACATTCGCTGAAAGTTTCAGGAAAATTGATTCAGTAGTTTCGTAGATATAACATATTTAAAAAAGTGGGCGTTGTCCAGTCTTAATGCCCCAAATAAGGACGTAAGGTCGGAGACACAATCACCATTGAATCGGAAATTAATATTCAAAGCGATACATTTATATATTGCAATTTTACAAAAATATGGCATAGGGGAGGTACCCCGCCCGATCCGAAATTCAAACATATACGTAGCCTATTTCAACCGGGGGCCATCACTCTATGTTCCCAGAAAATTTCAGGAAAATCTGTTGAGTAGTTTCGTAAATATAACATATTTATAAAAGTGGGCGGAAAAGTGGGCATGGCCAATTTTTCTTTGCATAAAAACCTAAACTGGACTATGACTAACATTTCCACAAAAAATTATTCAAATCGCTCCTGCCGTTTTCAACTGATTCAATTACCAACAAACGACAATTGAGTTTTATATATAAAGATATTCGCTCTATTTTAATATATTTTAAATATGTATGTATACAATATAAACATCTTAAATTTTTTTTAAACATTTACACATATGCCTTTCCATGTAAGAATTTCTTTAATTTCTAAGTTAATTAATTTGGTTGCTATTATATTTTTCTCTTGAATTTATTTTACACAAAAGCTCCATTCCGATAAACAATTTAAACTGATTTCACAAAGAATTTCTACATGAAACATTTACAATACACACCCCAAGGATTACAAGACGAACAACACATTTGTCTAGAAACATTTTTTCACGTCATGTTCGTTTCTAAGATTAATTATTTTGTTGTTTTTTTTTCTTCGTTTAAAACAACGAAAATAGCATGGCACATCTCTTGAAAAATATATAACCTTGTTGTTGCTATTTTTTTGTTCAACAAATTTCAAAGGGTAAACCTTAAGATGGTAAGGTTGGAAGTAAAATAAAAAATAACTTCATATTATGTTTTGGGCAAAGAAACAAATTTGTTAACTTGTTTTGAGTTTTCATTCGCCCCAAGGGTTGAACGAACTCGCAAGGTAAACATATAAATATGTTGCATATTTTAAGTAAGGGGCGGAGAAGGTGTTTCAACTTAATTAAAATTTAAATGAAAATTTAAAATTAAAAGGTAACAAAAGAATAAAAAGGAAATAACTTAGACGTTATGGGTATTTAAACTGTTTATAAAATAAAATCTGAGTCAAAGTACAACAAAGACGTTGATTTCTTTTAGGAAAAAAGTGAACATACGAGGGCGGTTCGGAAACTTCTTAGCCTGTCAATGAAAGAGAATAGTTAGTTTTTCAAAAATATTTTTATTTTTCAATATAATCTCCTGAAACTTCAATACACTTAGTCCAACGCTTTTCTAGCAATTATATCCCTTGATTAAAATAGTTTTCCTCAAGGTCTTCAAAAATAGTGGTTTACAACTGTAATTGCATCTTCATTTGAGGTAAAACGCTTGCCAGCAAGGAATTTTTTTTAGATTTGGGAACAAGAAAAGTCACTGGGAGCTAAATCAGGAGAATAAGGTGGTGGTCAAGCAACTCGTACTTTAATTCGTTGATTTTAGCCATTGTTAAAACACTCCTGTGCGCTGGTGCGTTGTCTTGATGAAAAATTATTTTTTTGTGTTGTAAGCCACGACGTTTTTCTCGAATTTGTACATTTAATTGATCTAAAATAGCAATAGTACTCTGATTTTATTGTTGTACCCTTTTGCAGATAGTCAATCAATAAAATACCTTTGAAGTCCCAAAAAACCGTTGCCATAACCTTACCAGCCGATTGAATTGTTTTTGCCTTCTTTGGGGCACTTCCTCCAGCTTCAGTCCATTGTTTGGATTGTTCTTTTGTCTCTGGAATATAGTGGTGGATCCATGTCTCATCAACAGTTATGAAACGACGCTTAAAATCCATTTTATTTCTCTTAAAACGATCAAAACAAGCTTTAGAAATGTTCATTCTTATGCGTTTTTGATCGACTGTTAACAAATGCGGCACCCATCTTGCAGAAAGCTTTTTCATCTGTAGTTCTTCATGCAAAATTAAATGGACTCGATCATTTGAGATGCCCAGGATATTAGCAATTTCACGCTTTTTATACCCTACACCACTATGTGGGGAGGGGTTTATAAGTTGGTTTTGGCCAAAAAGTTTGTAACGCATCGAAATAATGGTCGTAGACCCATACTTATATATACCAAAATGAATGTCTCGACGAGCTGAGTCGATTTGGCTATGTGTGTCCGTCCGTCAGTCCGTCCGTCCGTCCGTCTGTCCGTCTGTCCATCTAAACCTTGAAATCACGCTACAGGTCGCAATTTTGATCGGATCGTCACGAAATTTTGTATGTTGATGGGGGTCCCGGAGGGGAAGAAGCCTATTGATTTTGGTGATGGTCGGATAATATTTAGGGGTCGGAATGGGCAAAAAACTTAGGTGGATAAAAAGACAACGTTTTTTTCCAAAGCGAATATCTCAGCTTCTATACGGGGTATACCAAAAGCAAAACCTGACAATAAAAGTAGAAAATATCACCTTTCTAATGATGTAAAGTAGATTCTCGTAGGTGATCAAACAACGAAGATATCACAATAGTCGCAAATAAAACCCAACTTCTCATTTTTGCGATTTTAATTATAATGACGATTATCACAGCTTTGGTTGGGGACTTTCCAAAAGCAAAGCCTGGCTATGAAAGTAGAAGATCCCATCTTTACAACGATGTAAACTAGGTCGGCGTAGGTGACCAAATAACGGAGATTTCGCAATAGTCGGTAAAACATCCCATTTTTCCACTTTTTTGGAAATCACGCTACAGGTCGCAATTTTGAGCGGATCGTCACGAAATTTTGAGGGTTAATGGGGGTCACACAAATGAAGAAGCCTATTGATTTTGGTGATGGTCGGATAATATTTAGGGGTGGTAATGGGAAAAAAATTTATTTGAAGAAAAAGACAACGTTTTTTTCCTAAGCGAATATCTCAGCTTCAATATGGGGTATACCAAAAGCAAAACCTGACAATAAAAGTAGAAAATATCACCTTTCTAATGATGTAAAGTAGGTTCTCGTAGGTGATCAAACAACGAAGATATCACAATAGTCGCAAATAAAACCCAACTTTTCATTTTTGCGATTTTAATTATAATGACGATTATTGATTTTGGTGATGGTCGGATAATATTCAGGGGGTCGGAATGGGAAAAACTTATTTGGAGAAAAAGTCAACGTTTTATTTCAAAGCGAATATCTCCGCTTCTAGAAGTGGTAGATCAAAAGCAAAACCTGCTAATGAAAGTAGAAAATATCACCTTTGCAACGTAGGTTGTCGTAGGTGGTCAAACAACGAAGATATCGCAATAGCCGCTAATAGAACACAACTTTTCATTTTTGCGATTTTAATAATAATGACGATATCACAGCTTTGGTTCGGGACCTTCCAAAAGCAAAGTCTGACAATAAAAGTAAAAAATCCCATCATTACAATGATGTAAAGCAAGTTGGCGTAGGTATACAAATAACGTAGATATCGCAATAGTCGGTAATAGGTATCCAAATAACGGAGATATCGCAATAGTCGGTAATACATCAATTTTTCCGTTTTTTTGGAAATCACGCTACAGGTCGCAATTTTAATTGGATCGTAACGAAATTTTGGGTGTCCCACAGAGGAAAAAACCCTTTGATTTTTGATAATGGTCGGATATTATTCAGGGTCGGAATGTGAAAAAAATATTTGGAAAAAAGACCAACGTTTTATTTCAAAGCTAATATCTCCCTTCTGTAGGAGGTATATAAAGCAAAACCTGGCAAGGAAAGTAGAAAATATCACCTTTACAACGATGTGAAGTAGGTTGTCATAGGTGGTCAAACAACAGAGATATCGCAATAGTCGGTATTGCATCCCTTTTTCCATTTTTGTGCAATCACACTACGAAATTTTGATCGGATCCTCACGAAGTTTGGGGGTTGATGCGGTTCTAACAGAGAAAAAAACCTATTGATGGTTGGCATACATCCCACTTTTCCATTTTATATTTGGGTTGTACTGTCGATGCACTTAAATGCGTTTCAAAAAAATTGACCTGTGTAAATGAAGACATTCAGAGCAAAGGCGCTAAGCTATCCCAATTTTAATATTTTGAATTTTATTAGTCAAAAGCTTATGAACGGGGGTAGTGGTGTACGGTATTACATAGTCGGCCCCGACCCGACTATAGCCTTGGCTGACTTGTTTTTAATATTTAATGATACAAATGTCATACAAATGATATTATTATTACTAGAATGTAAAGAACTTCAAAATCAGTCCACTTACAAAAAACTTTTCTAAAATAGTATAAATTCATTAATATAAAATAATTTTTTCATTAAACAGTCGTCACATTATGCCAATTTCTCTTAGAAAAGCTGTTTATTTTGGTAGAATAAATTTATTGGTAAAATATTTTTTTATAACAATAACCGCTGCTATTTTCTGAATCGTTGTCCACAACGCAAATCGAAACAAAATCTATTATTTTTTTGTTAACGCAAATCGAAACAACGCAAATCGTGGTATTAGTGTAGTGGGTTTTTTTGTAGTGAACCACAGTTCCACCCATGTGGAGCCTCAGCGAATTAATTGTCAGTTGGATTTATATACATATATTGCAGCATGGGGTGGCTTAGCCACTTTTTGCAAAATGTACTCGGTGTAGCTGTCGTTAAAATTTTTTTATACCCTCAGCATTTATGCTAACGTGGGTATATACACTTTCATACGGGCAAAATTTGCCTCATCGAAATAATTGTTTTAGACCCCAAGTACGTTTGGACGAAATGTGTTTCAGACAATTTGGAGTCGATTGAGCAATGTCCGTCCGTCTGTCTGTCTGGCTCGAACGAATCTTCCGATTCGGTACAAAATTTGGCCTTAGTAATATTTTGTCCAAACATAGTATAAGTTCGAATATAAGCCATATCGGTCCACTCCTTCAGGTACCTCCCCCACAAAAGTTCAAAAATGTTAGGAAAAATTGTTCGTACGGTAACTCTTGAAGGGAGTGACCGAATTTGTGTATACTTTACACATCCTAATGTATCTACCAGGTATAGATCAGGTTCAAATATGGACTATATTTGTCCAGTCCATCCGGTACCTCCCACACAAAATTTCGGATAAGTTCACTTTAAAGGCCTCGACACATAAGAAGCATGGCATTTTTGCTGAAGTCATATTTGATAAAAAAAAAAAAACTAAAGACCAAGTTCGACCTAATAAAATGATTTTAGAATCACATTTTAATTAGGTCTAACTGGGTCTTTAGTCATTTACCAGATATGACTTAAGCAAGAATACCATGTTTCTTATGTGTCGTGGCCGTAAGACCTGATATCGAATCACTTTGAGTTTTGCTGAAGCAACTTGCATTCGCTGACTCAATTACGATGTTAAAAATTTTTCAGGGGCAAGACCATACTTCTTGAAAAAAGCCCGAAGAGTGTTAAAACCCCCTATGGCACCATATGTGGTGGTTGGAGATCCACTTCCATAATTGTCAATGTCGATCCATTTGTTTAGGTAGTGTTTCAATACACGCAGGCTGAGGGTATATCTCTGTCGGCAAAGCTGACTGATACTTTTTTACTTGTTCATTTTTCAAATTTCTCAGGAGACTTGAGGCAAACGAATGGTAGTGTAACACTCAGAATTAACCGTTCTACATATCTAAAGCCGTATAGTCGCTACACGGTCAGTTTTGCCGAAGAAACAGGGGACCATTTACATCGAACAACTTTCGTTGGATTTGTCTCGCTTTCAAAGACCCAAATGGTCGATTCCTGTTTTGTTTCGGGCTCCTAAGCATCGATCCAAGATTCGTCGTTTGTGACGATCTTATAAATGTCGTTTGGAGCACCGCGATCGTTTTTATATTTTATACACAATTTTTTTGCACAAATCCACAAGAACCTTTTTTACCAATTTTACTGGATCCAGCGAGAAAAATCCATTTTTGCGGCCAGGTGTTCATGCAATATCAAATCGTATTGGTGGAAGAAATGCCCAAGAATGCCTCTATCTCACTATATATAACATGGCGATCTTGCATTATCCGTTCACGCATGGTTTAATTTTTTTCTGTCACAACGGCCGAGTTTGGGCGACCCTCACGACCATCGTTTTTTTGCGAGTGTCGGCCATGATTGAATTCATTAACCAGTTTTTTGTAGTGATATATGATGGCCCTTTATCGACATACATATTTAATTTGATCAATCCACTATTGACGTGATTATCCATGTCGAAATTTGTGAAAAATTGTAAGACGAAAATGTTCACAAGTAAATTCCATTATTTTGCAAAGTGATTTTTTCAAGTCCCTGTAAACAACAAAACACATGGTCGTATGTCAAACTGTCCTGAGTACGCTTAGGCTAATAACTATCAAAATTTCAAAAAAAAAAAAAAAAAAAAACAAATAAAAATGTCAAATGATGCCTGGCGACACTGCATGTTGCCTAGGCCAGAAGGCTTTTCAGTGCCGCTCGTATACCGGCAAAGTAGCCTACATATGAAAACAGAGCTACTGACGCTTCCCCTGATGCAAATTGCGGTAATTTGTCTGCTAGATAACATCCCTACTCCCTAATATATAGTTGGTTTTTTGTAGAGAACCACAGTTTCCTCCCATGCTGCAAATTGTCTCTATCATGACAGAGAAATGCCAAGTTCTGGCATTATTGCAAATTACGTGGAGCCTCAGCGTATTAATTGTCCAATTGGATTTTTATACATATATTGCAGCATGGGGTCGCTTAGCCACTTTTTGCAAAATCTGCTCGGTGTAGCTGTAGTTAAAGTTTTTTTTATACCCTACACCACTATGTGGGGAAGGTATTATAAGTTGGTTTTGGCCAAAAAGTTGGTAACGCATCGAAATAATGGTCGTAGACCCATACTTATATATACCAAAATGAATGTCACGACGAGCTGAGTCGATGTGGCTATGTGTGTCCGTCCGTCTGTCTATCCGCCAGTTCATCTAAACCTTGTAATCACGCAACTGGTCGCACTTTTGATCGGATTTGGGTGTTGATGAGGCTCCCGGAGGGGAAGAAGCCTATTGATTTTGGTGATGGTCGCATAATATTCAAATTACAAATAAAATAATTCGAATTTCAAATGGAATTCTCGAATTACAAATGAAATAATTCGAAATTCAAATGGAATTTTCAAATTACAAGTGAAATGTTTCGAATTACAACTGAAATTATTCGAATTAAATGTGAAAATGGTGTAGTAAGGGTATTCAACGGCAAAGCCTGTCAATTTTAAGAAGAAAATATTACCTTTACATTGGTAGATACCATAGTATTCGGCAATGCATCCAATTCTTCCATTTTTTGTAATCACGCTACATGTCGCAATTTTGATCCGATGGTCACGAAATTTTTGTTGCTTATGAGGGTCCCAGAGAGAAAGAGGCATATTATGTTTGGTGGTAGTCGGATTATATTGCCTAAAAGAAATGTTTAACAGTGAAAAGCTTATGCACAGGGGTAGTGGTGTAGGGTATCAGATGGTCGCTCCCGTCCCGACTATAGCCTTTGTTCACTTGTTTATTCGTCGATCATTTAATACCATATCATGCACTTTGGCTACAATTTCTGTTGTTGTTGCTGTTTTTGGACGTACACTACGTGGTTCATCTTCAATGCTTGTACGACCACGTTTAAATTCAGCAACCTAATTTTTTACTGTTGCATATGAAGGAGCTCTTTCACCTAACACATTCACCATATCATTATGAATTTCTTGTCCCGATAAACCTTTTTTATGTAAATATTTAATGACAGCAGGCATTTCTAATTTTCCATTGTAAAAAAATTGCGGATGCGTCTTTTTTGAACACCTGTTTCTATATGAAGGAGTTGCCAGATCGAAACAAAATTTAACGTGTGTTCATAACAGAGATGGAAGTTTCCAAAACGCTTAACTTATTTCTATGTACGCTTCTATGGGGAATACTCTTCTGGAATACTCTTGGAATACTAAATAACGAACTTCAGCCATTTCATTGGGATATTGACGTCAAAATCTTCAGTATTACGAATATCGGGAGGTACCGTTCTAAAGGGGCAATATGAAAGCGTGGACCTGTACAGACAAATTTCTGGCGAACAGTTTTATATCACATTGAAGACTAAATACCAAATTTCAGCCATTTTGGTGGAATATTGAAGCCACAACCTTCAAAATACGGAAAATCGGGAGGTACCTTTCCATGGGGGCTATATGAAGGCGAGGACCTATACTGACAAATTTAAAGTAAAGTTTGAGTACCCCCAACGAAGTCTAAATACCAAATTTCAGCCATTTCTCTGGAATATTGAGGCCACAATGTTCAAAATACCGAAAATCGGGAGGTACCGTTCTATGGGGGCTATATGAAGGCATGGACCGATACTGACAAAGTTCTGGGGGAAAGTTTTATACCACCAACGTAGACTAAGTACCAAATTTCAACCATTTCAGTGTGATAATGAAGCTAAAACCTTCAAAATACCGAAAATCGGGAGGTACCGTTCAATGGGGGCTATATGAAGGCGTGGGCCGATACCGACAAAATTCTGGGAGAAAGTTTTATATCCCTAAAGAAGATTACGTACCAAATTATAGCCATTTTAGTAGGATAAGGAAGCTAAATCCTTAAAAATACCGAAAATCGGGAGGTACCGTTCAATGGGGGCTATATCAAAACGTGGACCGATATAGCCCATTTTCAATACCAACCATCCTGCAAATAATAAAATCTTCTGTACCAAATATTGACTCCCTATCTTTAAAATTGCGAGCTGTATCTTGATTTCAACAGACAGACAGACAGATAGACATAAATCGACATAGAATTTTATGCTGATCAATAATATATATGGCGAATAACAAAATTCCTTTACAATTCCATTTGAAAAAAATTAAAAATTTTTTTTACGAGCACATCTACGATTTTTGGTACAGAGGTAAAGGAAAAAAATCCGGTTTCAAATCTGCTCGCGTTCACGAAATTGGCCAATGCGCGCAAAAGTTATAGCGGTTTTTATTCTCATATAAAGAAAAAAATATTTAAAAATATCTTTTTTGTTGTTATGAGAAAATGTATGCATAAATCGTTAACAGCATTCCATATCTATTCGTAGATGTTTAAATAGTTATTAAATTTATTATTATTTTCGCGGAAAGTCAACAAATAATAAAAAAATTTTGAAGTAAATCCAAATTATCCTGTCCCAGAATCCGTACAAACCCTCAAAAAATAAATTAAAGACTATATGCGGAATCTAGACAATGCGTAGAAAAATATGATACCAAATTTATAGAGATTGGGTACATAAATTGCATATTATAGCAACAACAAAAGAGAAAAACTTATTGTTGGAAAATATTGTTGCAAATATTTTTTTGGTTTGATTCGAAAAATTAGAAAAAAATATTTGGGAGTTCTCCAACTATTTTGCTAAAATCCCATAGAATAATGAATGTATACAGTTAAAACTTCATCAAAACATATGGTTTACCATCGCGAGAGTTTAACTGATTACTGTGATAACTTATAAGGGAAGGAAATTAAGAGTAATATTGAAATTACAATCATTCAATTAATATTATAATTAAAAAGCCTGTTATTCGCGAATTAGTTAAAGTCGGTTGATGCGCATCCGTTTTTGGATACAGCGAATCAATCTCTGTCAAAATTTATGCATATTTCGATGTTTCACGCAGGGGCCATTGTGTGCCACCAGTTGCATCATACACTGCAAAAAACCTTAAAGTTGGTAAAAGTCGCGCAATGTGCATACGATTTTGATGCGCATCCGGTTTCGTCAGCGCCTATCAAAAATACGTCCAAATATACCAATTTTAATTAGATTCTTCAAGAACCGCGGATGTGCCTCCACATTCTATTTTTGGTGAAAACCCCATATTACACGCGAATCTCTGTAATTTATGACACGCGTTTTCGCAAATATTATAATCGCGTATAAAGGATTCCATTTACGTAAAAAAATTTCAAGAAAATCGCGGTATAGTACGCGGATTTGTCGAAATAATTTTTTGCTGCTTTTCCTATTTTCAGGGTATCTATATCCGCGGTTTTAGTGGATGGATTCCATCGCGGAAGGTCTCATTAGATCCGTCGCGTAAAACAACTAAATTCACGCGGGGTACAAAGGAAATTGAATGGCACTTGTAAATTTTAAACGCAAAAAATAGGTTTTTAAAAAAAAATCACGCATCAAATATTGGCCTTTAGACTCCAATTACTAGGATGCTGTAAGGAGCACACTCATGAGATATGCATTAAACGACGTAGAATCACGAGTTTTATAATCCTAATGTGAGTTTTGAATATTATCTTGTTGCGCGTCCGAATTATTAAAACAATTCAAAAAACCCCGAAATTCCGGCTTCAAAATGTCAGCATCAATTTTAGGTGGATGCAGTGGATATATCGAAAAATGATACACTAGTATCATATTGCCCATGAAGTATTCTTTGAGTCTTTCTTTGGGCATATGTCTATAAAATGTAAGGTTAAGCCTAAAATCGGAAGGGAGCATAAAAAAACTTGTTGGCTTCAACCCATTTTTACCTATTTTTCTACATTGATGCCAACACAGCTTCCACGTAAATTAATTTTAATGGTCGACCTTATGGGATTCCTCCTAAAACACTTCAGTTTAAAGAATGTATATCATACTATATAGAATATGTTAACAGTTCGCGAATTCTGAAAGGGTGAAACTCGGATTCATCGATTGTAAAAAATTTTTGTTTTTCGCCATATACTGTATGGGGTCTGCGACGAATATTTTGATGTGTTACAAACGGAATGACAAATTGACAAATTAATTATACCCTCCATATGGTGGAGGTTATAAAAACTACCATTAAAACGCAACAAAATCGAATAGTTGTCAATGAGAGTCGCACCTAAAATTTTCTTAGCGACATTTTTGCAGAACATTTTGAAGCTGAAAAACTTCATCTTGTGGTAATTTTATAGCGGTTTTTAAAATAAGGGACGAAAAGGACATTGAAGGAAGCGAGTTAGAAGGTTAAAATGTCATACGAAAGTAATCCTCATTCGGTTTGACTGCAGACAAGTCATCTTTTAATTAAGCTAAAACAACAGTTAAGAAAGATATAACGCTAATTTCAGATGCCTTACAGGGTCTTCCGCTGAATTTTTATCACGCCATAACTCGGAAGTTCGACTCACGGATAAGGCAGATAAGGCAGTGCTTGGTGTGTTCGAGAGAAAAATTCTTCGAAAGATCTACGGGCCAATCTGTGTTGACGGCGATTATCGGCGTCGTATGAACAACGAGCTGTATCAACTATACAATGACATCAATGTAGTTGAACGAATCGAGGTACAACGATTGCGATGGCTAGGCCATGTTATAAGAATGAGTGATGATGAACCCGCTAAAAAGGGGTATAAATACGGGCCGCATGGAGGTTCTCGCAGATCTGGAAGGCCAAAGCTTCGTTGGAGCGAACAAGTGAAACGAGATACATATCCCAGATTGGGAAAATACAGCAGCAAACAGAGAGGATTGGAGATTTTTTTCTTAGTTCGGCTTATGGAACAAATGTTCTGTAAAAGGCCAGCTAAGCTAAGCTAAACCTCCCACACAAAATATCGGAAATGTTCAGTTTAGGGCCATCTCTCGAATCGCTCTGATTTTTGTTTTAGCAACTTGTGTTCACTGCCCTTCATACGACGGTACAAGTTTCATTAGGGGCAAGTCCATACCTCCTGAGAAAATAGCCTGACAGTTGCAAAAAAACAGGTGTGACACCGTGTGTGGTGGTTGGAGCGCAAGATAACTCTAGAACGGATTTGCCGATTCGGTACAAAATTTGGCTTTAGTAATATTTTGTCCAAACATAGTTTACGTTTGAAGATAAGCCATATCGGTCCACTCCTTTAGGTACCTCCCCCACTAAAGTTCAAAAATGTTTGAAAAATTTGTTCATACGGTAACTCTTGGAGAGAGTGGCCGAATTGGTCCATACTTTACACATCCTAATATATCTACTAGATATAGATCAGGTTCAAATACTACTATATATATATTTGTCCACTCCATCGGGTACCTCCCACACAAAATTTCGGATAAGTTCACTTTAAGACCTGCTATCGAATCACTTTGATTTTTGTTGAAGCAACTTGCATTCGCTGCCTCAATTACGATGATAAACATAGCATACTTCTTGAGCAAACATCCCGAAGGGTGTAAAAACCCCCCTATGGCACCATGGTAAATGTAAATCCATTCCTTTTAGTATCTCCTCCGCAAAACTTTTGATTTCTAATCCTAATGAAAATTTTTGTCGGTTCAAATTCCCAACATTTTTAAAAACCCTAAATACATACGTTTTTTGGGAAAAAATTGTTTCAATATATACAGGCTGATGGTATATCTCTGTCGGTAAAGCCGACTGACACTTTTTTACTTGTTTTCATTAATTTCTCGTTGGAATCGAGCTTAATGATCAATGATGCAAGTTAAAAAGGAAAGCCGACGATTCTTCGCCCCAACAAGGCTGTTGTCGCGGCGTGTTAGCGTACAGAGCCAAACTCATTATTTTCAAAGAAATCACAACTAAATGGGCAAATACCCATTGTTGTTGTAAAAAAACAAAAAATGCATTTGAGAGAAGAACAAGTAAAAAAGTATCTGTCGGCTTTATCGACGGAGATATACCCTCAGCCCGTTCAAGAGATATCGTGCATAGCATTTTAGTGAAACTTTTTTAAATATTGGGGAGAAGTACTGGAAGCTGTGGACCGGTATTGCCTATCTCCGAACTGAAATTAATATGACGAAGGCCAAATTTTGGACCAAATCGGTTGATCAGTTCGTGCTCTCCAGCCACTACATATGGTGCCCTAGGGGCTTTTTACACCTTTCGGGCTGTTTTCTCAAGAAGTATGGATTTGGCCCTGAAAAAACTTTTACCGTCGTAATGGAGGCAGCGAATGCAAGTTGCTTCAACAAAAATCGAAGTGATTCGAGAGCAGGTCTTAAAGTGAATATATCCAAAGTTTCGTGTGGGTCTACCCGAGGGAGTAGACAAATATAGTCCATGTTCGAACCTGATATATATTTGGATGTGCAAAGTATGGACCAAATCGGTTACTGCCTTCAAGAGTTATTATGCGCACAATTTTTCCGAACATTTTTGAACTCTTGGGGGGAGGTACCTGAAGGAGTGGACTGCTATGGCTTATCTTCGAACTTAAACTAAGTTTAGACAAAATACTACAAAGGCCAAATTTTGGACTCGCTTCAAGAGTTACCGTGCGCACAAATTTTCCGTACTATATTGAACTTTTGTGGGGGAGGTACCCGAAGGAGTGGACCCATATAATCCATCTTAAACTAAAAAACTATAATTCAACTTAAACTAAGTTTGGACAAAATATTACGGAAGACAAATTTTGGACCGAATCGGTAGACAGACCGACGGACATGGCTAAATCAACTCCAAATTGCCTGAAACTGATTTCGTCTAAACATACTTGGGGTCTAAAACCATTATTTTAATGAGGCACAGTTTGCCGATATGAAAGTGTTTATACCCTCGTTAGCATAAATACTGAGGGTATAAAAATATTTTAGCAACAGGAAAATATGTCACGTTCGTCAATTAGATATAGAGTGAGAGCAGGGTCCATGGTGGATTGAGTCACACTTAAAACAATATTCCTGTGGATTACTAAGCCGCCATCCAAACTCAGTTACAGTAATGCCAACTTAATGGTATTTTTAAGCCATTTCTTAACCTTTTCTACTTCAGAGTAAGTGAAAATTAAATTTATCTCCCTCCCCGCCACTCACTTCCACATTACATCACAATTTTTCATCCGAAAATACAAACCCAAATAACTTATATCCGCCTATTCCCAATTTGGCAAAAAGATTTGCTTTTAGCTAACATTAAAATATATCCCCAATGAGTATGTACTGCCTTTTGGTACACACTTATGTGAACCACATGCTTTTAATGCCATTGTCAACTCGGTGAATATTTTGTTGACGTTTTTTTTCTCGTTGTTTCTTCTTTGCTGACTTTTAGGATTTTCTTTATTTTTGTGTTTTGTGCAAATTTTCCATTTGTTGCTGGGAACTTATTTGGTTTTAGGGAGGGCGGGTTGTCTTTTGTAATTCTTTCCTGGTGTTTTCTTTTTCACTTTTTGCTTTAGTTGGCGGGCGATAGACATTAAGAAAACATCAAGGAAAATGTATAAGAAAAAGTTTGCTTGGAAAAAATGTTGCAGGTGTTTAAAGTTGCTTTCTAGGGTTTTGGTTCAAGTTATTTCCGTTAGACCACTCTTGCCGAACGTTTCAATTCTTTAATTTTTCTTTTGCTCCATGAAAGTGTTTTCTTTTTCATCTATCCCGGTTTAACACGATTCAACAATTTGGAATTGTGTGAATATTGGATTTTCGTTTTTCAACAAATGCCACACAAGGCCACAGACAACTTTACGTAAATATGTCGGAAGCACTTAAGAGTGTCTCGCATGCATACACATATACATACCCTGTAGGAAATGTCAATAGTGAATCTATACTGACTTACTACTGACATTGTCAACAGTACTACTGACAAACTGTAGACAACTAATGTAATTTCCTATAGACATTTTGTATGAACGTGTCATTCGAAAGTCAGTACTGACAATGGAACTAGTATGTCAATAGTAAGTCAGTAGTTCCTAAGGAACCATGTGTTGACATTGGAGGTAGTGAGTCAGTATAGACATTGGAGGTAGAAAGTCAGTATAGACATTGGAGGTAGTGAGTCAGTATAGACAATGGAGGTAGTGAGTCAGTATAGACAATGGAGGTAGTGAGTCAGTAAAGACATTGGAGGTAGTGAGTCAATAGTACCAGATATTCAATACTAAATTTTTAGCTTATTTGGAACTTTTCATAGATAAAACAGCTATATAGTACGTTTAATAAGAAGATGAAGCTACACATTTGTTTAAATACTATATTTCATTAAAGAATAAAACAAATAATATTGAGAATGCTAAAAATGTGCAAATTGCGTATTACAGTATTTTTATCTTTTTAAATGGCTAAGCCAAAGATTCCACATAAGTAACAAGTAAGAAAAGCGTTAAGTTCGGTCGGACCGAACTTTTTATACCCTCCACCACAAATTTCAGCCATTTCGGTGGATTAATGTGGCCACAACCTTCAAAATACCAAAATTCGGAAGGTATCGTTCTATGGGGGCTATATGATGGCGTTGACCTATACCTACAAATTTCTGGGGGAAAGTTTTATACGCCTAAAGAAGACTAAATACCAAATTTCAGCCATATCGGTGTGATAATGAGGCTAAAACGTTCAAAATATCGAAAATCGGGAGATATTGTACTATGGGGGCTATATCAACACGTGGACCTATATAAACATTTTATGGTACAAATGTTTCTTAGACTCTGGAACACACCAAATACAAAGTTACAACCGATTTTTTAGTCAAATGGGTCTAATACATTCAAAATATATTAAAATGACGCGTAGTTTTTAAGGGGTCTTATGTGGGGACTGTACCAAAACGTGGACCTATATAACCCAACTTTGGTAGGAATGTTTTCTGGCCTCTGAAGACACAAACTACCAAATTACAACCAATTCTGTGGTCAAATGGGTCTAATACATTCAAAATATATTAAAATGACGCGTACTTTATATGGGGCCTTATATGGGGGCTATACCAAAACGTGGACCTATATAACCCAACATTAGTAGGAATATTTTTTGGCCTCTGGAGACACAAAGTACCAAATTACAACCAATTCGGTGGTAAAATGCGCCAAATATCTTAAAAATTCCTTAAAACGAGGACGCGTCACGCGTCATTTTGTATGGGGGCTATACGAAAGCGTGGACCTACATAGCCCGCTTTCAATACCAAAAGTCCTACGTAAATATAACATATTTTCCCAAAATTTCATCAACCTACACCAATCCGTTCAGACGCTAGAGTGATTTCCACAGACGGACAGACGGACAGACAGACAGACGGACAGACGGACGGACATGGCTATATCGATGTAGAATTGCACGCTGATCAAGAATATATATACTTTGTGGGGTCTACAATGATTATTTCGAGTAGTTACAAACGTAGTGACAAACTTAATATACCCCCATCCTATGGTGGAGGGTATAAAAATTAGTAAACAAAGACAATGTTTTCAAGGCTACATATAAATAATAAAAAGTTTTCGTTTTATTTTCTTGGCCAAGTCGCACCAATGACTTGTCTGCTTAAAATAGTTCTTCTGCTGTTGCACTTAACGTTTTATCAGGCGATTCGCTGAATGTTGATATAACATCTAGGGATTGAAAAGAATAAACATGTATAAATAACATAAATAAAAAATATGTCCTTATATTTGCTTGCCTATTACAGCTGTATAAGTTTGGAAAAATCTCACAATCGATTTTTACCAAATAATTCTTCAACATTGTAATTCATTATTATGTTTAGTTGCATTCAGCATTTCCAGCGAGACGGGAAAATATATACATCAGGCTCCACAATCTTCTCTAAAGGTTCCACATAATGTCTAATTGTCGAAATTTCACCACAAATGTTGCTAGTCGCCTCAGAATTTATACTTTGCTATAGAATTGTTTATTTTTCACATGTCTTTTATATTTTCTTTTGCTCATACTTGTTATTGAAATTATATGCTTTAAGTTTTCACGATATTTTATTGATTTTTACAAAAACACTTTTTTCACCAACCGCAAAAATTATTTTACGCCAAACAATTAAGAAAATAAAAAAAGGATGCTTCGTTGGGCTATCATCTGTCAATATACACAATGCTTCTTCTTATTAAGGTAAAGGTATCAATAGTTGACAACCTGGTGACAAAGTGTTGACTTTGTCACCATATTAGTAGACAAAGTGGCGACATGTCAACACATGACCCCACACTTCCTACAGGGTATGTATTCACATGCTGTAAGTGTCATTTCCTTAAAAAATATTTTTCTTAAGAAATGCTTGCAAAAAATGTGGAATTGAAAATTTCTCAACACTTTTCATGCGTTGCTAATACTTGGATCTTCTTTGCCCTAAAGTTTTTTAGGAAATATTCTCTTGTCTGTAGTAGACCTGAAGAGGTCTTCTCTTGTCTATAAGAGGTCTTCTGTTGTCTAAAAAATACCTCAAGAGGTCTTCTGCTGTCTGTAGAAGACCTCAGGGTCATCTAATGGCTGCGAAAAATTTGCATTTAAAAAATCCACGCCTAATGGGTTGAGAGTCGTCTTATGGCTGCGAAAAATGCGCCGTTAAAAATCCACGCATAATGGGTTAAGGGTCGTGTAATGGCTGGGAAAAAAATTGCCTATAAAAAATCCACGCCTAATGTGTTAAGGGTCATCTAATGATTGGGAAAAATTTGCATTTAAAAAATCCACGCCTAATGGGTTGAGAGTCGTCTTATGGCTGCGAAAAATGCGCCGTTAAAAAATCCACGCATAATAGGTTAAGGGTCGTGTAATGGCTGGGAAAAAAATTTGCCTATAAAAAATCCACGCCTAATGTGTTAAGGGTCGTCTAATGGCTGCGAAAAATTTGCCCTTAAAAAATTCACTCCTAATGGGTTGAGGATCGTCTAATTGCTGCGAAAAATGCGCCTTTAACAAATCCACGCATAATTGGTTAAGGGTCGTCTAATGGTTGGGAAAAACGTTGCCTTTAAAAAATCCTCGCTTAATGGGTTGAGGGTCGTCTAGCGGTTGGGAAAAATTGACATTACAAAATCCACGCCTAATGGGTTGAGGGCCGTCTAATGGTTGGGAAAATTGCCTTTAAAAAATCCACGCCTAATGGGTTGAGGGTCGTCTAATAGTTGCGAAAAATTTGCATTTAAAAAATCCACGCCTAATGGGTTGAGGGAGGTCCAATGTTTGGAAAAAATTGCCTTTAAAAAATCTACGCCTAATGGGTTGAGGGTCGTCTAATGGTTGGGAAAAAATTTGCCCTTAAAACATCCACGCTTAATGGGTTGAGAGTCGTCTAATGGTTGGGAAAAAATTTGCCCTTAAAACATCCACGCCTAATGGGTTGAGGGTCGTCTAATGGTTGGGAAAATTTGACATTACAAAATCCACGCCTAATGGGTTGAGGGCCGTCTAATGGTTGGGAAAAACGTTGCCTTTAAAACATCCTCGCTTAATGGGTTGAGGGTCGTCTAGCGGTTGGGAAAAATTTGCCTTTAAAAATCCACACCTAATGGGTTGAGTGTCGTCTAATAGCTGCGAAAAAATTTGCATTTAAAAAATCCACGCCTAATGGGTTGAGGGTCGTCTTATAGTTGCGAAAAAATTTGCATTTAAAGAATCCACGCCTAATGGGTTGAGGGTGGTCCATGGAAAAAATTGCCTTTAAAAAATCTACGCCTAATGGGTTGAGGGTCGTCTAATGGTTTGCAAAAAATTGCCCTTAAAACATCCACGCCTAATGGGTTGAGGGTCGTCTAATGGTTGGGAAAATTTGACATTACAAAATCCACGCCTAATGGGTTGAGGGTCGTCTAGCGGTTGGGAAAAATTTGCCTTTAAAAATCCACACCTAATGGGTTGAGTGTCGTCTAATAGATGCGAAAAAATTTGCAATTAAAAAAACCACGCCAAAATTGTCTTAAAAAAATCTACGCCTAATGGGTTGAGGGTCGTCTAATGGTTGGGAAAAAATTTGCCCTTAAAACATCCACGCCTAATGGGTTGAGGGTCGTCTAATGGTTGGGAAAAATTTGCCCTTAAAACATCCACGCCTAATGGGTTGAGGGTCGTCTAATGGTTGGGAAAATTTGACATTACAAAATCCACGCCTAATGGGTTGAGGGCCGTCTAATGGTTGGGAAAAACGTTGCCTTAAAAACATCCTCGCTTAATGGGTTGAGGGTCGTCTAGCGGTTGGGAAAAATTTGCCTTTAAAAATCCACACCTAATGGGTTGAGTGTCGTCTAATAGCTGCGAAAAAATTTGCATTTAAAAAATCCACGCCTACTGGGTTGAGGGTCGTCTTATAGTTGCGAAAAAATTTGCATTTAAAAAATCCACGCCTAATGGGTTGAGGGTGGTCCATGGAAAAAATTGCCTTTAAAAAATCTACGTCTAATGGGTTGAGGGTGGTCCATGGAAAAAATTGCCTTTAAAAAATCTACGTCTAATGGGTTGAGGGTCGTCTAATGGTTGGGAAAAAATTTGCCCTTAAAACATCCACGCCTAATGGGTTGAGGGTCGTCTAATGGTTGGGAAAATTTGACATTACAAAATCCACGCCTAATGGGTTAAGGGTCGTCTAGCGGTTGGGAAAAATTTGCCTTTAAAAATCCACACCTAATGGGTTGAGTGTCGTCTAATAGCTGCGAAAAAATTTGCAATTAAAAAAACCACGCCTAATGGGTTGAGGGTGGTCCAATGTTTGGAAAAAATTGTCTTTAAAAAATCTACGCCTAATGGGTTGAGGGTCGTCTAATGGTTGGGAAAAAATTTGCCCTTAAAACATCCACGCCTAATGGGTTGAGGGTCGTCTAATGGTTGGGAACAAATTTGCCCTTAAAACATCCACGCCTAATGGGTTGAGGGTCGTCTAATGGTTGGGAAAATTTGACATTACAAAATCCACGCCTAATGGGTTGAGGGCCGTCTAATGGTTGGGAAAAACGTTGCCTTAAAAACATCCTCGCTTAATGGGTTGAGGGTCGTCTAGCGGTTGGGAAAAATTTGCCTTTAAAAATCCACACCTAATGGGTTGAGTGTCGTCTAATAGCTGCGAAAAAATTTGCATTTAAAAAATCCACGCCTACTGGGTTGAGGGTCGTCTTATAGTTGCGAAAAAATTTGCATTTAAAAAATCCACGCCTAATGGGTTGAGGGTGGTCCATGGAAAAAATTGCCTTTAAAAAATCTACGTCTAATGGGTTGAGGGTGGTCCATGGAAAAAATTGCCTTTAAAAAATCTACGTCTAATGGGTTGAGGGTCGTCTAATGGTTGGGAAAAAATTTGCCCTTAAAACATCCACGCCTAATGGGTTGAGGGCCGTCTAATGGTTGGGAAAAATTTTGCACTTAAAACATCCACGCCTAATGGGTTGAGGGTCGTCTAATGGTTGGGAAAATTTGACATTACAAAATCCACGCCTAATGGGTTGAGTGTCGTCTAATGGTTGGGAAAAAGCCACGCCTAATGAGGGTCGTCAAATGGTTGAGAAAAAATTGCAGTTAAAAATCTACGCCTAATGGTTTGAGGGTGGTCCAATGTTTAGGAAAAATTGCCTTTAAAAAATCTACGCCTAATGGTCGTGTAATGGTTGGGAAAAAATTTCCCGTTCCCGTTTGCCTTTAAAAAATCCACGCCTAGTGGGTTGAGGATCGTCTAATGGTTGGGAAAAAAATTCCTTTAAAAAATCCACACCTAATAGGTTGAGAAAAACCTTGGTTGGGAAAAACCTTGCCTTAAAAAATCCACACCTAATGGGTTAAGGATCGTCTAATGGATGGAAAAAATATGCCTTTAAAAATCCACGGCTACTGGGTTGAGGGTCGTGTAATGGTTGGGAAAAAAATTGCCTTTGAAAAGTGCATGCCTAATGGGTTGAGGGTCGTTCAATTTTTAGTTTAAAAAATTTGACTTTAAAAAATCCACGCCAAAAGGGATGAGGATCGTCTAATGGATGGGAAAAAATTTGACTTTAAAAAATCCAACCCTAATGAGTTGAGGATCGTCAAATGGTTGGAAAAAAAGTTGCCTTTAAAAAATCCACGCCACGTATAATGGGTTGAGGACGGTTGTTTAATGGATGGAAGAATTTGCTTTAAAAAATCCACGCCTAATTGGTTGAGGAGGGTCGATTAATGGATGGACAAAATTTGGTTTAAAAAATCCACACCAAAAGGATTGAGGAGGGTCGTTTAATGGATGGAAGAAATTTACTTTAAATATCCACGCCTAATGGGTGGAGAAGGGTCGCTTAATGGATGGAAAAAATGTACATTAAAAAAATCCACGCCTACTGGGTTGAGGGTCGTCTAATGGTTGGAAAAAACTTACCTGTGAGGATGAAGGGAAAAATTTGCTTTAAAACTCCTCAATTTTAATTACTTTATAAAAAGTTCCCCTACATTTCCCATTAAAATTCCTCGAATCCGTTCTATTGCTTACCGATTTTCTTCACGTAGCGATTAACTTGTTATTTACAGTGAATGAAAGAAATCTATACATATGTTAAAGCAGTTGAGATTCTTGTTAGCTCAATTGTTAGTTTTCTCGCCTACATCTTTGTTTATTATAAGTTGTTTTACTACGTCTTTCTCCAGCACGAACTTAAAACAAATTACTTCGCAGGGAATCAAGGATTAAAGTCAATATTGCAAAGAAATTTCAAGCACAAATAACAAGGAGGCGAAAGGAGGGAAATGTTATATAAAGAAGGAAAAACTCTGCAATATACAACTGCGTTAAGGAACAAATTAAATAGAATTTGTACTTTAGCGTTAAAAGTTAAACTTCAACAGAACAGGAACTGCAAAGAGATAACACAATAAATCGATAAACGCATAAGTATTTCATGAAGTAAACAAACGTATACATACATACGGGTATCCTACATTGCTAATACACTAATACATGCTACATAGATAGGTTACTGTATGTCCCAGCAGAGGAACAACAACCCAGTAAACCCAATAACGGCTATAATGCATGATTTGTACAGTATCTGAATATAGAAGACCTTAAAAGCGCCCTTTGTAGTCAACGGAATACCTCAAGAGGACTTCTGTTGTCTATAGAAGGGCCCAAGTAGTCTCCTCTTGATCCCTCCAAAATCATTCGATGTTCAATTAACCTTTTTTGGTCAGAGAACACATCAACTACTCCATACGATTTCCTCCCACGGCAGCGGGTTCTTTCGTACCGGATTGACCCGAAACCATAGTGTTTCGGCCAGCGGCTGCCAACCCAGCATCAAGCCTATGCTTCTATGTACGTTTCATGCTGCTACAACAACAACAACAATTTCCTCTGGAACTCTGGCGGATTTCCAACCGAAGTCTTTTTGAACTTGTAGCATTTTCATGTGCTGGGAAAAATTATACAGTGTCAAAGTGCAGATGTGAGGTGTTTCTTCTCCCATAGCTTTTCCTCCCAACATACATATGTACATATGGCGAAAAACAAAAATTTTTTACAATCGATGAATCCGAGTTTCACCCTTTCAGAATTCGCGAACTGTTAACATATTCTATATAGTATGATATACATTCTTTAAACTCAAGTGTTTTAGGAGGAATCCCATAAGGTCGACCATTAAAATTAATTTACGTGGAAGCTGTGTTGGCATCAATGTAGAAAAATAGGTAAAAATGGGTTGAAGCCAACAAGTTTTTTTTATGCTCCCTTCCGATTTTAAGCTTAACCTTACATTTTATAGACATATGCCCAAAGAAAGACTCAAAGAATACTTCATTGGCAATATGATACTAGTGTATCATTTTTCGATATATCCACTGCATCCACCTAAAATTGTTGCTGCCATTTTGAAGCCGGAATTTCGGGGTTTTCTGAAGTGTTTTAATAATTCGGACGCGCAACAAGATAATATTCAAAACTCACATTAGGATTATAAAACTCGTGATTCTACGTCGTTTAATGCATATCTCATGAGTGTGCTCCTTACAGCATCCTAGTAATTGGAGTCTAAAGGCCAATATTTGATGCGTGATTTTTTAAAAAACCTATTTTTTGCGTTTAAAATTTACAAGTGCCATTCAATTTCCTTTGTACCCCGCGTGAATTTAGTTTTTTTACGCGACGGACTTAATGAGACCTTCCGCGATCGAATCCATCCACTAAAACCGCGGATATAGATACCTGAAAATAGGAAAAGTAGCAAAAAATTATTTCGACAAATCCGCGTACTAAACCGCGATTTTCTTGAAATTTTTTTACGTAAATGGAATCCTTTATACGCGATAATAATATTTGCGAAAACGCGTGTCATAAATTACAGAGATTCGCGTGTAATATGGGTTTTTCACCAAAATAGAATGTGGAGGCACATCCGCGGTTCTTGAAGAATCTAATTAAAATTGGTATATTTGGACGTATTTTTGATAGGCGCTTACGAAACCGGATGCGCATCAAAATCGTATGCACATTGCGCGACTTTTACCAAC